>NC_069503.1:1148693412-1149002949 GCF_027579735.1 Bombina bombina | reverse complement strand
TCAGCCAATAGGATTGACCTCGCATTCTATTGGCCGTTCCAATCAGCCAATAGAATGCAAGCTCAATCCTATTAGCGGATTGCATCAGCCAATAGGATTTTTCCTACCTTAATTCCGATTGGCTGATAGAATTCTGTCAGCCAATTTGAATTGAAGGGACGCCATCTTGGATGACGTCATTTAAAGGAACCTTCATTCTTCGTTAGGACGTCGTAAGAAGAGGATGCTCCGTGCCGGATGTCTTCAAGATGGAGCCGCTCCTCGTCGGATGGAAGAAGATAGAAGATGCCGCTTGGATGAAGACTTCTGCCCGGCTGGAGGACCTCTTCTGCTCGGATTCGACGAAGACTTCTGGCCGGATCGGATGAAGACTTCTGCCTGGCTGGGTGAAGACGGCTCAAGGTAGGGTGATCTTCAAGGGGATAGTGTTAGTTTTTTTTAAGGGGGGATTGGGTGGGTTTTAGAGTAAGGTTGGGTGTGTGGGTGGTGGGTTTTAATGTTGGGGGGGTTATATTTCTTTTTTTACAGGTAAAAGAGCTGATTACTTTGGGGCAATGCCCCGCAAAAAGCCCTTTTAAGGGCTATTTGTAATTTAGTATAGGGTTAGGGGGCTTTTTTATTTTATTAGGGGGCTTAGATTAGGTTTAATTATTTTAAAATTCTTGTTATTGTTTTTTATTTTCTGTAATTTAGTGTTTGTTTTTTTTGTACTATAGTTTATTTTATTTAAAGGACCAGTCAACATTGTAGATTTGCATAATTAACAAATGCATGATAAGAAGACAATGCAGTAGCACTTAGTCTGAACTTCAGATGAGTGATAGATTTTTGTTAAATAAATTGCAAAGTTCTGTCTATTTCCACTCCCCCTGTACCATGTGACAGCCATCAGCCAATCACAAATGCATATACATATATGCTGTGAATTCTTGCACATGCTCAGTAGGAGTTGGTGACTCAAAAAGCGTAAATATAAAAAGACTGTGCACATTTTGTTAAAGGGACACTGAACCCAAATTTTTTCTTTTGTAATTCAGATAGAGCATGCAATTTTAAGCAACTTTCTAATTTACTCCTATTATCAATTTTTCTTTGTTCTCTTGCTATCATTATTTGTCTAAGCTTTTTTTTTTGTTTCAGTACTCTGGACAGCACTTTTTTATTGGTGGATGAATTTATCCACCAATCAGCAAGGACAACACAGGTTGTTCACAAAAATGGGCCAGCATCTAAACTTACATTCTTGCATTTCAAATAAAGATACCAAGAGAATGAAGAAAATTTGATAATAGGAGTAAATTAGAAAGTTGCTTAAAATTTCATGCTGTATCTTAATCATGAAGTTTAATTTTGACTTGAGTGTCCCTTTAATTGTATTTAATTTTAGGTAATTGTAGTTAATTAATTTATTTAATGATAGTGTATTGTTAGGTTTAATTGTAACTTAGGTTAGGTTTTATTTTACAGGTAAATTTGTAGTTATTTTAACTAGGTAGCTATTAAATAGTTATTAACTATTTAAAGGGACAGTCAACACCAGAATTATTGTTGTTTAAAAAGATAGATGGGGTCGGAGCCAACACTGGAAGTTGCATTTGCCCACCTGTCGCATACTGTGAAAGTTGCTATGGCGCAGCATGATCTTCTGGAGCCGATGGAAGCAAACTTCACTGCACCGCCAACTAGCAACCTACACCCACCTGCATCTTGTGATCTGGCCGTCGTGGAAGTCACACTAGCTTCTTATTTTCCAAGTGTGGATGAAGAGCCCTGTTGTCCATGTGCCGTGATACATCTGACTCCTGCTCGGAGCGGCCGGTCGGAGCGGGGGCCGGGGTAAACATAGGTATTCGCAACAGCACTGAAAATGACCCACCTCACCCTCTATATCTGAAAGTTACACACCCTCGCTTTTCCATAGCGGAGGCCGATGGCGCTTTGAGAGTTACCCCTGACGATAGAGGAGGGAGATCCAAGTCCTTAGCTGAGATACAGCGTAGCAGCACTCCCGTCATGTCCCCTACAGAGTTTCCTCTACGCGATCAGCAACCTAGAGTCCAGGACTGCACAGACCGGAAAAATCTATCTTACCTACCTGAGCTACAGGACGACTTTCATGTGAGCTTCATGACTCGAGCTTTAAACTGTGACTCTGAACTGACTTGTAGTCCCCTCCATGATCCTCATGCTAGGCTACGCCGAGAGGTGGGCATTGGGTGATGAAAGTTTTCACTGCAGCTCATGTTCATTTAGCATATAAGCATGTGTTAAATAGTTGTGTGATTTTTGTTGGGGGGATTATAGGATATTCTTGAAGGGATTTACTGTATAAAAGGTGCTTCTTGCTTACTGAGGGCTAATTAAGTTTACAGTCATGTGATCACATCACCTTGTCACTCCTAGTCTGAGATAAAGAATGTTGTTAAGGCTCTTACACTCATCAAGAAGGCTATTCTTGTGAATTGCAGGCAAGATAGGATTTGTTGCACATCGCTATCTACATCATACCCATATCTGATGATTTATTTAGTTATGATAATCTTCTCTTTTTGGGGTGCTTTTCCTAACCACTATAGACAATGACAGTTTGCATGTGCACCCCTACAGTATCGCCCCTAGATGAGAAGTACTTCACAATTGCCTAAACTTAGTTAAAATGCACTTAAAGGGGGCTCTCAGAACGAAATATTCCAGTAACTTCCCCCGTATATATTATATAGCCCTTGGCGACATGCAAAACATAAAATATTAAGGAGTACCATTCATGCACTTCACATGGCCCTACCATCATTTATCTTTCCCACTCTCCTCAGTTCAGCAAATATTTTGCACATCATAAGCTCTGGTCTACCTAGAAGATGGCTATGGCCCTATTATATCCCTTTTCCACCAGGATGGTTTATGCACCATCAGCGGCTGTTCACATAAGCCTCAGTTAAAATATAGAGGATAATTTCCTCTGCTTATTAATCCCGGCTATATAAGACATTGTTATATATAAAACCTAACACTGCCTCTGTAGTAAAACAGGCACATACCCCATACGGTCTATTACTCACACATACATTTATTTGGTAATTATACTCGTTAATGTATTGGTTTTTCATACAATGTTAAGACTGTGATTTCTAGGTCCTAGAATGTACATATGGGGAATTTCCTCTATAGGATTCATATTATGTGTTCCTAACTGCTTGACCCCTCCTATTGAACTCAAGATCATAATGTAATTGTCCTCCCCCTTCAAGTTCCCCAAGGGGTCTGAAATTGCAGTAGAGCTATTCACTTCTACACTAGTAAACCAGATTTAGCACCCCCATATCAATACCCCCGTCCTATGTTCTACAACATAATCCCCCCTAGGGTGTAAATAGAACCCTTTGACCTCCCCCCCCCCAGCTTCCTTTGATATACCTTTCCTCGCTCCATAGATGCACATAAGATGCTTCCCATGGTTCCCTATTTTAGTTGTTGCTCTCTGTACATTTATAGCATACATAGTTCTATAAATAAGCCCATACTGCAGCCCTGTCAAGGTCGGCTCTGTCCTCCCTACTTTTTCCTCCCCCTTCCCTCCCCCCCACAATTCGAGTGGCTCTTGCCCACTGCAATCCCTCTTCTTTCCTGTTCACTACGGCCTACTTGTGGTCATTCTACATGCTAACCCCCCACATCACTGCAGAAATTTCCACTTTATTCATGTTATAGGTGTGGGGATCAGATCAGATTCCAATTATTAAAACATAAAATGAAGTTTCATGTTAGTTCGCCCAAGCTTATATCTGACACCTCTCTAGACACAACATTGGTTTCTTCTTGTTAAGGCTGGCCTCTTCGTATTACTATTGTTATGATTCTCTCTATGAGCCCTAAAACTTATGACTCAACTCGATACCTAGAACAGTTACTCCCTTACTAGCCACATAGATAATTTGTGTGTCACAATATTGTGTGTTGTACTCTAATGTTAACCTTATGAATGGGCAAATGTTGTATTCTGTATTCTTTTTGCTTCTTGAAACTTCAATAAAAAAAAAAAAAAAAAAAGATAGATAATCCCTTTATTACCCATTCCCCAGTTTTGCATAACCAACATGGTTAAATTAAATATACTTTTTACTTCTGTGACTAACTTGTATCTAAGCATCTTCTGACCGCCCCTAATCACATGACTTTTAGTTATTATCTATTGACTTGCATTTTAGCCAATTAGTGCAGTGTCTGCCACTAGCCACGGGCGTGATCACAATGCTATCTATATGGCCTACATGAGCTTGCTCTCCCCTGCTGTGAAAAGTAAATAAAATAGAGGCGGCCTTCAAGGGCTTAAAAATTATCATATGAGCTTTCCTCATCAAAGCAAAATTGTTGATAAAAGTACATTGGAAAGTTGTTTAAAATGACATGCCCTATTTGAAAAATTAAAGGTTTTTTTTGGACTTGACTGTCCCTTTAACAGCTATTGTACCTAGTTAAAATAAATACAAAGTTGCCTGTAAAATAAAAATAAATCCTAAAATAGCTATAATGTAACTATTAATTATATTGTAGCTATCTTAGGTTTATTTTATAGGGTAAGTATTTAGTTTTAAACTAGAAATACTTTAGTTAATAAGAGTTAATTTTATTTAGATTTATTTAAATTATATTTAAGTTAGGGGTATTAGGGTTAGGGGTTAGACTTAGGTTTAGGGGCTTAATAACTTTTATTATAGTGGGCGGCGCAGATTAGGGGTTAATACATTTTATAGGCTATGTGGGCTAGGGCGTGTTTAGGGGTTAATACTTGAATAGGTTAATTGCGTTGTGGGGCTATGGCGGTTTAGGGGGTTAATAATTTAGTTATTACTTGCGTTGTGGGCTATGGCGGTTTAGGGGGTTAATACACTTTATTAGGTATTGCGGTGGGGGATTGCGGTTGACAGGTAGATAGACAATTGCCCATGCGTTAGGTGTTAGTTTATTTTTGCAGGCATTTTCAGGAGTTACGGTGCTCCCATACTCAGCGCAAGGCCTGCTACGGCTGCCTTTTATGGCAAGGTAAAAATGGAGTAAGATTTCTCCATTTTCACCACATAAGGCCTTGCGCTGGTTATTGGATACCGATTTACGATGCGGTCCCATGTTAGCCTATGGGAGTAAAAATTGCGAGCGACGGGTGAAATATACGGGCGTAACTTGTATGCTACGCCGTATATGTGATACCAAAACAGCGCAATAACCGGCGTCGCCGGCTTTTGCGGGCGACGCTGCATATGTAATGGGGCCCATGATCCCTATCTCAATGGTGCTAAGTATGTTGTGAGCTTTGTGTAATTTAAAATTCTTTTTAAACAGTGTACTTTAGAAGTGAAAAAGTATTACACTATATTCAAAACATACAAGTGACTTAGTGATTATTAAATTGATAAGAAAAAATGTAATAAAAAAATGGTGATTAATACATAAAACAATCCTGTGACTTAACCCGTTTATATCCCAATACTGATTTCCCAATTTTCCTTTTATAAAACTTGGAATACAAATTTCATAAATATAAACTATTTTTATTGATAACACATTTATCCTAAATACATAAAAATATTAAAATATACAATTCCTAGATATTCTAAATTAAAGGGACAGTCTAGTCCAAAAATAAACTTTCATGGTTCAGATAGGGCATGTCATTTTAAACAATTTTCCAATTTACTTTTATCACCAATTTTGCTTTGTTCTCTTGGTATTCTTAGTTGAAAGCTTAACCTTGGAGGTTCATTTGCAAATTTCTTAGACCTTGAAGGCCACCTCTTTTCAGAATGCATTTTAACAGTTTTTCACCACTAGAGGGTGTTAGTTCATGTGTTTCATATAGATAACACTGTGCTCATGCACGTGAAGTTATCTGGGAGCCAGGCACTGATTGACTAAACGTGCAAGTCTGTCAAAATAACTGAATAACGGGGCAGTTTGCAGAGGCTTAGATACAAGATATCACAGAGGTAAAAAGTTATAAATATAACTGTGTTGGTTATGCAAAACTGGGGAATGGGTTATAAAGGGATTATCTATCTTTTAAAACATTAAAAATTCTGGTGTAGACTGTCCCTTTAAAGGCATATATAAAAATATAAAAAATTAGATACAGTTAATAATTTGATACATTTCTTATCCTAGAATATCCCTTTCATATAGGTGGCAAACAAATTAACTAAAAAATAAAAAAATTTTAAAAAGGAAGATGAATCCGATGAAAAAAGAGTTTATTTTAAATTTAAAACCAAGTGGGTGAAAAAGGTGAAAAAAGGTATGTTTCCAAATCATATCTTGGGAACCCTTTTATCTAGTCTTTCTGGACTTTTGATATAGCGTGGAAATAGGTTTCAGTATCTTTAACAATGTCTTGTGTACTTAAAATGATCTTCGCAGGCTGTGTTTTTCCAAACAGTATATATTCCTTGCAGGGTATTAGCTATTGACGTTAGAGGTTTTTAAATCTCACCTTTAGAACTGCAATCCTCCGCTGTTAGTGTCTGAGGTGGATCTTACCTCCGATATGTTTGGCGGTCTTTCTCAGAGTCTCTGGTAGTTTCCGGAGCTTCACTCCCTCTGTTACCGGCTGGTGTGACATCACTCACTCCCGGTTTTCGTCGGGTACTTGCGCAAGTATTTTGGCTCCTTTCTTTTGAATTTTGCAGCTCTCTCTTACTCGGTGCTTCAAACCTCTGCACTGGTTAAATCCTTTAAAAATGGAGCCAAGACTTTCATTCTGAATCTTGAGAAAGCCCTGAAGGGGGTGAAACGCGTGGATTCTTAACAAGAAGCTTGGCTAAGCAGTGTCAGGAGCAATTTTCAAAGATTTATAACATTGAAAATATTTTAAAATAACTGTTTTTTTTCATCGGATACAATCTTCTTTTTTTTAAAAAAAAATTTTTTAAATTTTAAATTTTTATTTTTGAGTCAATTCGTTTGCCACAATATGAAAGGTATATACTAGGATAAGAAATGTATCAAATATATTAACTGTATATCATTTTTTATATTTTTCATATATGCCTTTAATTTAAGAATATCTAGGAATTGTATATTTTAATATTTTTATGTATCTAGGATAAATTTGTTATCAATAAAAATACTTTATATTTATGAAATTTGTATTCCAAGTTTTATAAAAGGAAAATTGGGAAATCAGTATTGGGATATAAACAGGTTAAGTCACAGGATTGTTTTATGTATTAATCACCATTTTTTTATAAAATTTTTAAACTTATCAATTTAATAATCACTAAGTCACTTGTATGTTTTGAATATAGTGCAATACTTTTCACTTTTTCACAACCAACTAATATAGAAACACCCTAGACTTTCTAAAGTACACTGTTTTAAAAGAATTTTAAATTACACAAAGCTCACGACATACTTAGCACCATTGAGATAGGGATCATAGGTGCTATATTATTTGATATTCAATTATTGCTTATCCATGTTATAAGGATACAGTTTTTTTTAAATTAATTTATTTTTAGAGTAAAAACCTGAAACGCTTTAAGCGCCCTCTACAAAATCTTGATGTTATAACCAACAATGGAGTAGGGACATAGGTCTACAAGTTTAAGGGGATGTCAGTCGGTTTGCCAGGTTTAGGCAATAAGGTTATGTTTGCTTCTAGCATGTTTGGTGGGAATGGGTGATCTGGGCCTATGAAGCTGAATAATTTTATGAGGTGTGGTTAGAGATATTGTTTGTTATAAAAATTACTAAACACGTCTGTGTCCTGGGAATTTTTCCTTGTTTGAGGGACTTAAGAGCTAACTCCAGTTCTTGGTAAGTGATACCTTGGCTTAAAGATTGGAGCTGTTCAGGGTGGACTTGGAAGTTTTAGCTGTTCAAGATATTTGTTTGCATTTCTTTTATGGTCTTCTATACTGCGGGTTAGGGAAAAAGTTGTATAATTTGGTGTAGTACTGGCAAAACTCAGATATTTTTGCCAGAAGATAAATTAAATTTAGGTCCGCCACCGGAGTTACGGGCGGGAGCCGTGGACTTTCCTCCCCACGATGGAAATAAAATTATCAGGTAAAGCATAATTTAAGTTTTCCATCTAAAGGGGAGGAGAGTCCACCGGCTTCATTCATTACTATTGGGAAACATATACCCAAGCTTTAGAGGACACTGAATTAAACCGAGAGGGTAAAAAGGCAGGCCCCTAATCTAAGGGCACCACAGCCTGTAAAACCTCTCTCCCAAAAACAGCTTCCGAAGAAGCAAAAAACGTAAAATTTGTAAAGCTTTGTAAAAGTGTGCAAGGAGGACCAGTTAGCCACCTTTCCAAATCTGCTCCATAGAGGCCTCATTCTTGAAGGCGCAAGACGAAGCCACATCTCTAGTTGTAATGAGCCCGATGATCCTCTGAGGAGGCTTATGTCTCGCTGTCTCATAGGCCAAGCGAATCAAGCTCCTCAACCAAAAGGACAAAGAAGTAGAAGAGGCCCTCTGCCCCTTGCGCTTCCCGGAATTCACCACAAAAAGAGATGTTGACTGTCTGAAATCCTTTGTAGCCCTGAGGATAGAACTTTAAGGCCCGAACCACATCCAGATATGAAGTAACCTCTCCTTAGAAGAAGAAGGGTTAGGACACAAAGAAGGAACAATTATTTCCTGATTGATGTTACGTTAGACACCACCTTGGAAGAAACCCCAAACCGGTGCGAAGAACAGCCTTATCCACATGAAAGACCAAGTAAGGAGGCTCGAATTGCAAGCAGCCAGCTCAGATACTCTGCGTGCCGATGCAATGGCCAACAGAAAGAGAACCTTCCAAGACAGAATCTTAATGTCAATAGAATGCATAGACTCAAACCAATCCCTCTACAATACCTTAAGGACCAAGTTTAAGCTCCATGGGGGAGCAGACTGCCTAAAGACAGGTCCTGATTCTAGACAGAGCCTGAACAAAAGATTGAATGGTCAGGAAGCTCAGCGAGTCTCCTGTGCAACAAGACTGATAAACCCGAAATTTGTCCCTTTAAGTAACTGGCGGCTAGAACCCTTCTCCAAATCTTCTTGGAGAAAGGACAGAATCCTGGATACCTTCATCTTGTGCCAAGGATATCCGTGTTTCTCACACCAGGACAAGTAAGTCCTCCACCTTATGTTGATGCGATGAGTGACTGACTTTCTTGCCTGAACTAGAGTGTCAATCACACTTTCAGAAAAAAACTCTCTTGGCTAAGACTAAGCGTTAAATCTCCACACAGTCAGCCTCAGAGAAACGAGATTTTGATGTTGAAAGGGACCTGTTCAAGCAGATCCCTGCGACAGGGTAACCTCCATGGAGGAGAGGATGACATCCCCACTAGATCCGCAAACCATGTCCTCTGCGGCCACGAAGGAGCAATCAGGATGGCAGAAGCTTGCTCTGCTTGATGCGTGCCACTACACGAGGTAGAAGTGTGTAACGGTGGAAAAATGTAAGCTAGGCTGAATCCCCAAGGCACCACTAAGGTATCAGCTCTGCCTGGGGATCCCTTGACCTCGACCCATATCGGGGTAGCTTGCAATTGAGTCTGGACGCCATGAGATCTTTCTCCGGCGTTCCCATCTGAAACAAATCTCTACAAACACTTCGGGTGAAGAGACCATTCCCCGGATGGAAGGAGTGCCTGCTGAGAAAGTCCGCTTCCCAGTTGTCCACACCTGGAATTGCGGATCACTGAGAGCGAGCAGCTGTGGGAATCTGCCCACTCCAAAATCCAAGACACCTCCCTCATTGCTAGGGAGCTCCTCGTTCCCCCCTGGTGGTTGATGTAAGCCACCGAGATAATGTTGTCAATCTGGAATCTGATGAAGCTGAACGACCCCAGAGGAGGGCCACGCCCTCAGAGCATTGTAGATTGCTCGAAGTTCCAGAATATTTATCGGAAGCAGAGACTCCTCCCGGATCCATTTTCCTTGTGCCAATCTGGTACCCCAAACAGCTCCCATCCTGCCAGACTCGCATCCGTGGTCACAATCTCCCAGGACGGTCTCAGGAAGGATGTCCCCAGGGACAGATGCTCTGGATGGTCCACCAAGATAAATCGTCCCTGGTCCGAGCATCCATGGATATCCGCTGTGATAGATCTGAATGATCGCCGTTCCACTGTCTCAACATGCACAATTGAAGAAGTCTGAGATGGAACCTGGCAAAAGGGACTACGTCTAAGCTGGAAACCATGAGCCCGATCATCTCCATACACTGAGCCACCGAAGGGCTTGAGTAAGATTGAAGGGCATAAAGGTGGACACGATCTTCCTCTGCGTCGTTGATTTTGTGAGAATATTTTCATGAATATAGAGTCTATTATCGTGCCCAGGAACTCCACCCTGTTGCTGGGAACCAAGGAACTCTTTCCTGAGTTGATCTTCCAACTGTGAGATTAGAGCAATAAAGAAGAGCCCTTGAATGATCCTCTGCGAGGCTTCTGGACTAGGATTTCGTCAAATAGTGCACCACAGCAATGCCCCTGGATCTGGCCACTGCAAGAAGCGCCCCCAAACCTTTGTGAAAACTCTCGGGGCCATCGCAGGCCAAAGGCAAGGGCCACAAACTGGAAGGTGTTGGTCCAGAAATGCAAATCTTAGGACTTGAAGTGGTCCCTGTGAATTGGAACATGAAGGTAAGCATCCTTCAAGTCTATTGTCGTCATGAACTGTCCCTCTTGATCTAGGGGCAAAAAAGATCTGATCGTTTCCATTTTGAACGATGAACAGCCAGAAACTTGTTTAACACTTAAAGGGCCATTATACACTCATTTTTTCTTTGCATAAATGTTTTGTAGATGATCTATTTATAAAGCCCATAAAGTTTTTTTTTTTTTTAAAAATGTATAATTTTGCTTATTTTTAAATAACATTGCTCTGATTTTCAGACTCCTAACCAAGCCCCAAAGATTTATTTGAATACCGTCAGCTACCTTCTCCAGCTTGCTCCTGTTTGTGTAAAGGGTCTTTTCATATGCAAAAGAAGGGGGAGGGGGAGTGTCTTATTTCCACTTGCAGTGGGCTATTCCAGCTGCCTTTTCAACAGAGCTAAACAGAAAAGCTTCTGAGTACGTTTTTTAAACCATTTTATAACTGGATTTTTATATCAGTATCTGTGCATCTTATTCTTTATAGTAGTGTCTATTACATGCAGTTATATGAAAATGAAGATGTATACTGTCCCTTTAAGGTCCAGAATCAGACGGAACGTGCCCCCTCCTTCTTTGGAACCACAAAGAGTTTTGAATAGTAACCCTAGACCCCCTTTCTGCTCAGGGGTACTGGTACAATAACACCTAGAGAGTCCTGAACGTCCTGCAACCAGGCCTTTGAAGAAGAGAGACAATCTGCCCCCTACTTGGTCCAGAGACCGATCGGGGGCTGCCCCTTCATGCCGATTTAGTCTTGGCGGGCTTCTTGTTCTGCTTGGACTTGTTCCAAGACTGAGCAGGCTTCCAAGTTCCACACGAAAGGGACGAAAAGTAGATCCTTTAGGCCTTGCCTTCTTATCCTGCGGTAGGAAAGCTCCCTTGCCTCCCGTAACCATAACCAATCCTGGACCGAACAGAATCTTTCCTTGAAAAGGCAGGGACAACAGCCTCGACTTAGAGGTCATGTCCGCAGACCAAGACTTTAGGCAAAGAGCCCTGCGAGCTAAAACTGAGAATCCTGAAACATTTGCATTCAGGCGAATAATTTGCATATTGGAGTCACAAATGAAAATTATCAACCTTCTACGCCTAATCTTATCCTGTATCTCGTCGATGGAAGTCTCCCTCTCGACCATATCACACAGGGATTCACACCAGTATGTCGCAGCTCCAGAAACCACGGCTACAACATTTTCCTTAACATGTTTTCCAACTTTTTATCCATGGGCTCTTTAAACAACAAACTATCCTCGAGAGGAATAGTCGTCCCGCTTCGCGAGTGTAGAGATGGCACCATCCACCTTAGGGACAGTCCCCCACGGGGAACAGTTTCTTAATGGAAGAAGAAGGGGAAAAGGAAGAGCCTAATCACTACCATGCATTGTTAATAATATTAACCATCTTAACAGGAACCGTAAGGTCTGAGGCACCACCCTGTCCTCGTATACCTTATCAAGCTTAGGAATCGAAGGTGACTCTGGAAGTCAATGCTGATTGCTTGTGGGAGCTGATTGCTTGTGGATCTCCCTGCATCTCCGGACTCTAACTTTCATCCTGGCTCCCACTGAGAGGCTGACAGGAATGCTTTAAAACTCCAGTCCCTTTCCGAAGAGTACTACCCTCCATAAGAGACTACTCCGAATCTTCGGCACTTCTCTGCCATTCTCACTGTGATGAAAGGCAAAGAATGACTGGGGGGGGGGGGGGGTGAGGGGAGTGGGGGAGGTATTTAAGCCTTTGGCTGGGGTGTCTTTGCCTCCTCCTGTTGGACAGGTTCTTATTCCCAAAAGTAATGAGTGAAGCCGTGGACTCTCCTCCCCTTTAGATGGAAAGCAGTGTTTTGGGCTTTAATATCAAGGAAATCGTTAAGTTGCAGTCTGGCCTGGTCTAATTTTTTCTGTGTTTCTAAGTCTGCAGGGTATTGTTTGTGTGAATAGTCAAGTTTTGCTATTTCCTGTGTTAGTGTGAGATATTTTTATCTTGCTTGTTTGTTTTTGATAGCTTTATATTTCATCAAAATGCCCCCTAATGACACATTTGTGAGCTTTCCATGTAGTAACTCGGTGTTGTGTCTTCTGTGCTGTTGATTGAGAAATACTCTTGGGAGTGCACGGTCTATGTCTATTTTGATCAAGGGGTCTGATAGTAGTGTTTCCTCCAACCTCTCAGCTAATAGGGATAATACATGAGAATCTTAGGTTTAGTAGGGAAAGGTTGTCTGCATTATATAATCAATTCTAGAGTAGGATTTTGTTTGGATTTGAAAAAAATGTGTAATCTTGTTATGGGGATAGAGATGTCTCCATGTGTCGTGGAGAGTTAGAAATGATAGGTTATTGCAAACTGTGTGTATTCCTCGGGAGTTTTAAGTGAGGGTTGGTGCTATCTATGGTGGGATTCAATGGGAGGTTAAAGTCTCCTGCAAGTATAGTGGTCCTTTGAATACATGAGTATAGAGTTTGTTGTTTGTTGGAAGAAGGTTGCTTGATTTGTAATTTGGGGCATGAATGTTAACTAGTGTTATTGATTTCCATATAAGAGGCCATATAAACCTAAATATCTACCTTCTTTATCTTGTTCCTTATGAAGGGAGTTCAAATGGAGTTGATTTATAGAAAAGTATACTCACTCCATTTATTTCTTTTTAGGGTTACTACTGTGAAAGTGATTTGGATAGTTGGATGAGAAATATTTGGGTTCTTTGCCCTGTTCAAAAGTCGGTTTCTTGTAAGAACAAGATGCTGCCATTTTTGTGGTTGAGGGTCATGATATTCTTTTGACCTTTTAAAAGGGGAGTTTAGGCCCTTAGCGTTGATGGTGATAAGGGTAAATATGTGATCTCTATTTTGCGTAGTCATGGTGTTAGTGTTCATGTAGGTGTAAGAAAGATCCCTATTGGAGTTTTGTATTGATATGTACAACAGTAATCCAATTGTCTTAATCAAGAGCAGTACATGGAATAAAAACATTATAAATATAGCCTTTATAAACAAAACATTTTTAAACATAAACATTTTTCAAACAATGGTGGTGGGCTAACAAGTAATCCTTTCCTGCAGCAGCAGCAAAGAGGATATAGTAATTAACTTTTAACAAAAGTTAAGAAACAAATCTATTAGCTTTTGGGCTTTTGAAAGGGGGCTAACGGAGCCCCATTATATGCCATAATTGTAGTCCATTAAAGGCTCAATAGCTAAAAGATAACTAAATGTCAAGAATGGTATTAATCATAGGGGTCAATTTATTAAAGCGTCAATCTAAGTGCATTTCCCGGTGTCAATACACTCGCCAGACATCGCTGACGCAGATCTGAATACGATACCCTTATTTATCAAAAAAGCTGTCAAAAACACAAGAGTCAAGTACGGTGCAAAGAGCATCGGTTATTCGTTTTTTTCCTAACTTTATTTATACCATTTCATTACTGTCTATGAACAAGCACATTTCTCTAAAGCTAATCTTTTATTTTTCAACTGTTAATGTCCAAGAAATAGCTTACATTTATACCTCAACAAACAATATCTCATAGAAAGTTATTTCTTTCATGTAATTGGCAAGAGTCCATGAGCTAGTGATGTATGGGATATACATTCCTACCAGGAGAAGGCAAAGTTTCCCAAACCTCAAATGCCTATAAATACACCTCCCACCACACCCACAACTCAGTTTTACAAACTTTGGCCTCCCTATGGAGGTGGTGAAGTAAGTTTGTGCTTGTTTTTTATGATTTCTTCTATGATAAGCGCTTCTAAGCATTCTGAAGCCCAATTCCTCTCAGAGTACAGGTGTTTGTCAGAGGGATGTGAAGAGAGAATCGCTTATTGATTTTATGGTTTTCTCTCACAGGAAATCTTTTCAAGGGTTCTCTGTTTATCGGTCGTAGGGATTCATCTCCTACCTCCCTTTTCAGATTGACGATATACTCTTATATACCGTTACCTCTGCTAATTGTTTTCAGTATTGGTTTGGCTTTCTGCTATATATGGATGGGTGTCTTTCGGTAAGTATGTATCATTATTTAAGACACTCTCAGCTATGGTTTGGCGCTTTATGTATTAATATAAAGTTTTAAATATATATATTTTACTTATATTTGCCATGAGTCAGGTCTATGTATATTTCCCTTTGCAGTCTAAACAGTTTCAGTATAGGAATCATGTTTGGGAAGTTTATTTAAACTTTTTTCTTACCTGGGGTTCAGTCTTTTCTAATATGACTTGTTTTTCATTTTTTCGCGGGCAAATCTAGGCTCGCGAGGACGCAAAATGCCGTTTTTTTATTGCGTCATTCTTGATGCTAGTTGTTTTGGCGCAAAATTGCGTTTGTTATGACGCGAGTTGTTTCTTTTCTGGGTGTTAGATTTTCTGCCAAAAAATTAAACTTCCTTTTGCGTAATGTGTCTTTATTGGCGCCAACATTTAGGTATTTTAACCCCTCTCCCTCTATTGCTCGCTGTTTTCATGAGTTTTGAAAGCTATTATGCCTGCTTTTTGATTTTATTTTTTGTTAAAAAAAATAAAAAAAAATACTATCTTGTTTTTCTATCTAGTGAAACTGTACATTGTGGAAATTGAATGTTTTGCTTAATGTTATTTTTCATTTTCTGTTACATTTTGCGAGATGTTTCATTCTGATCCTGACTCTGATTTTTACTGTAGAAACTATGATGCCCTGAAATTCTAGCAAAGCTAAGTGTGTGTTCTTTTCAATATTAAGCTGTTGTTATTTCTTTGCTCAATTATGTGCATTTATTTATCATATTTATGTTAGTAATGTTTCTACATGTACAATAACATTTACTGGTTTACTTATTCAGTTCATGTACTTTGATTTCATCTGCAAACATCACATGATATTGCTTATATCATAAAAGGTTATGACTGCTATTATGTGTTTAAGTAAACTTACCAGGTCTTTTCAAAATTAAGATTTAATTAATTTTGTTCTGACCGACAGCATACTTAAAGGGGCAGTCTACACCAGAATTTGTATTGTTTTTAAAAGATAGATAATCACTTTATTACCCATTTCCCAGTTTTGCATAACCAACACATTTATAATAATATACTTTTAACTTCTGTGATTATCTTGTATCTAGCCTCTGCAAACTGCCCCTTTTTTCAGTTCTTTTGACAGACTTGCAGTCTAGCCAATCAGTGCCTGCTCCCAGATAACTTCACGTGCACGAGCACAGTGTTATCTATATGAATATGTGAACTAACACCCTCTAGTGGTGAAAAACTGTTAAATGCAATCTGAAAGAGGTGGGCTTCAAGGTCTAAGAAATTATTATATGAACCTCCTAGGTTAAGATTTCAACTAAGAATACCACGAGAACAAAGCAAATTGGTGATAAAAGTAAATTGGAAAATTGTTTAAAATTACATGCTCTATCTGAATCATGAAAGTTTATTTTGGCCTAGACTGTCCCTTTAAGTTTATTCTACTGATGAAGGTTTTCTTTGGTTCAAAGGATCCTGTATCAGAGACAGTTTTTGTAAAAATTCCTCCTTATTTTTCATTGAACATTCTTTGTTCTTTGTTAAGGAATTTTTTTTTTATTTTTTAGCTTTCAGCTTTTTTGCGTTATGAGTGCTATTACAAGTCTTGTCAGAATAGGTGTTACTGCACACCGTTTTGGCCGTCACGCAACGTCAGTACTGCACTTTTAAAAAAGTCCTTTTTTCCATGGGACTTCATAGCGCCGGTATTACGAGTTTTGCGGTGAGGCCGAAAAGTGAGCGGTACACCCTATACTGACAAGATCCGTACCACTAGCTAAAGTAATTAGTTATGTTTTATGCTACAAAGCTGTAGCATAAAACTCATAACTAAACTGTCACAAAGTACACTAACACCCATAAACTACCTATTAACCCCTAAACGGAGGCCCTCCCGCATCACAAACACTATAATAAAATTATTAACCCCTAATCTGCTGCTCCGGACATCGCCATCACTTAAAAAATGTATTAACTCCTATTCCACCGCTCCCCGACATCGTCGCCACTATAATAATCCTATTAACCCCTAAACCCGCTGCCCTCCCCGCATCGCAAACACTACTTAAATATTATTAACCCCTAATCTGCCGTTCGCCCACACCGCCGCTATAATAAACCTATTAACCACTAAACTGCAAGTCCCCCACAACGAAATATACTAAATTAAACTATTAACCCCTAAACCTCTGGCCTCCCACATTACTACATAAATATATTAACCCCTAAATCTAACCCTAACCCTAAGGTAACCCTAACCATTAACCCTAACTTAACCCTAAATCTAACACCCCCTAACTTAAATATAATTAAAACAAATCTAAATAAAACTTACAATTATTACCTAGATAATTCCTATTTAAAACAAAATACTTACCTGTAAAATAAAACCTAAGCTAGCTACAATATAACTAATAGTTACACTGTAGCTATCTTAGGTTTTATTTTTATTTCACAGGTAAGTTTGTATTTTTTTTACCTAGGTAGACTAGTTAGTAAATAGTTATTAACTATTTACTAGCTACCTAATTAAATAAATACAAAGTTACCTGTAAAATAAAACCTAACCTGCCCTTACACTAAAACCTAACATTACAATCAAATAAAATAAATGAAATTATTAAAATACAATTATCTAAATTACAAAAAAAAACCAAAACACTAAATTACACAAAATAAAAAATGAAATTATCAAAAATAAAAACGAATTACTCCTAATCTAATATCAATTATATAATTAGATATCTAATAAAAAAAAGCCCCCCCCCCCCAATAAAAAAATCTAGCCTACACTAAACTGCCAATGGCCCTTAAAAGGGCTTTTTGTGGGGCATTGCCCAAAAGAAATCAGCTCTTTTACCTGTAAAAAAAAATTAAAACAACCCCCAACAGTAAAACCCACCACCTAAATAAACCTAAGCTAACCATTGCCCTGAAAAGGGTGTTTTGGATGGGCATTGCCCTTAAAAGGGCATTTAGCTCTTTTACATTGCCCAAACCCTAAGCTAAAAATAAAACCCACCAATAAACCCTTAATAAAACCTAACACTAACCCCCGACGACCCACTTACAGTTTTCGAAGGACCGGACATCCATCCTCATCCAGCCGGCGAAGTCCTCATCCAAGCGGACAGAAGTCCTCCTCGAGGCGGCAGAAGCCTTCATCCAAGCGGGCAGAAGTCTTCATCCAAGCGGCAGATGGCATCTTCTATCTTCATCCATCCGGCGCGGAGCGGGTCCATCTTCAAAACATCCATTGGGGAGCAACCTCTTCCAATTGTCGCTGGAAAATGAAGTTTCCCTATAAGTGACGTCATCCAAGATGGCGTCCCTTACATTCCGATTGGCTGATAGAATTATATCAGCCAATAGGAATTAAATGGGGAAAAATCCTATTGGCTGATCCAATCAGCCAATAAGATTGAGCTTGCATTCTATTGGCTGATTGGAATAGCCAATAGAATGTGAGTTCAATCCTATTGACTGATTGGATTTTTCCCCTTTAATTCCTATTGGCTGATAGAATTCTATCAGCCAATCGGAATGTAAGGGACGCCATCTTGGATGACGTTACTTAAAATGAAACTTCATTTTCCAGTGACGATCAGAAGAAGAGGATGCTCCGCCCCGGATGTCTTGAAGATGGACCCGCTCTGTGTCGGATGAATGAAGATAGAAGATGCCGTCTGGATGAAGACTTCTGCCCGCTTGGGATGAAGACTTCTGCCAGCTTCGAGGTTGACTTCTGCCCACTTGGATGAAGACTTCTGCCGGCTTCGATGAGAACTTCTGCCGGCTTCGATGAGGACTTCTGCCGGCTTCGATGAGGACTTCTTCCGCCTGGATGAGGATGGATGCCTGGTCTTCGAAAACTGTAAGTGGATCGTCGGGGCTTAGTGTTAGGTTTTTTTAAGGGTTTATTTGGTGGGTTTTATTTTTAGCTTAGGGTTTTGGGCAATGTAAAAAACTAAATTTCCTTTTTCAGGGCAATGGTTAGCTTAGGTTTATTTAGATAGGTTTTTATTTGGGGGGTTTGGTTGGCTGGGTTGTGGGTTTTACTGTTGGGGGTTGTTTGTATTTTTTTTACAGGTAAAAGAGCTGATTTATTTGGGTGAATGACCTCCAAAAGGCCCCTTTTTAAGGGCCATTGGCAGTTTAGTGTAGGCTAGTGTTTTTTTGTTTTTTTTTGATAGGGCTATTAGAGTAATTCGTTTTTATTTTTTGATAATTACGTTTTTTTATTTTGTGTTAACTTTGTATTTATTTTAATTAGGTAGCTAGTAAAAAGTTAATAACTATTTACTAACTAGTCTACCTAGTACGAATAAATACAAACTTACCTGTGAAATAAAAAATAAAACCTAAGATAGCTACAATGTAACTATTAGTTACATACAGGTAAGTATGTATTTATTTTTAAATATGACTTATATAGGTAAAAATTGTAATAATTAAAATTGTAATTTTTATTTAAATTTATTTTAATTATATTTAAGTTAGGGGGTGCTAGGGTTACGTTAGGGTTATGCTTAGGGTTAGGGTTAACGTTAGGGTTAGGGGTTAATATATTTATTTAGTGTTAGTGATGTTGGAGGCCAGAGGTTTAGGGGTTAATAACTTTAGTATAGTTGCAGTGACATTGGGGGGTGGCAAATTAGGGGGTTAATAACTGTAATTTTGGTGGCGGCGATGTTAAGGGCAGCAGATTAGGGGGTTAATAACTTTATGTAGGTGGCGGCGATATCGGGAGTGGCAGATTAGGGGTTAATAGTTTCATTTAGGTGGCAGCGATGTTTAGGGTGGCCGATTAGGGGTTAATATTATTATGTAGGTTGTGGCGATTTTGGGGAGCGGCAGATTAGGGGTGTTTAGACGTGGTTTTTATGTTAGGGTGTTAAACGTAACTGTTTATTTCCCATAGACATCAATGAGGCTGCGTTACGGAGCTTTAGTTTCCTCGATCACAGTTGTTAGGCTTTTTTTTGCCGGCTCTCCCCATTGATGTCTATGGGGAAATCGTGCACGAGCACGTCAAAGCAGCACTTGTATTTGGGTGAGGTATGGAGTTCAACGCCACCATATCGGCCCGAGCAGGCCTGCTTTTTACAAACATGTAATAGCAGCGCTATAGGGAGGTGAAAACCGCCCGCTTTTGTGGCGGTCAATAATTTCCCTATAGCGCTCAAAACTCATAATCTAGCTGTATGTTATTTTAAACATAGATCCTCCTGAGGTTTTTTCCTATTCAAAATATCTGTATTATGTTCTAAACAAAAAAAATCTAGCCTACACTAAACTGCCAATGGCCCTTAAAAGGGCCTTTTGCGGGGCAAAAGAATGGTTTATCCTGATTCCCTTTTGGGACTGTACTACTATTTCTATGGAAATTGGTACTTATTTTTAGGGATTCTTTAGAGTTTGAATATAACCTTAGTAGAGCATATTCACGTACTGTTTATATTTTCAGCTCAGCCTTATCTGTGGCTGAAATTACTGTTTTTCTTTCATGTAATTAGCAAGAGTCCATGAGCTAGTGACGTATGGGATATACATTCCTACCAGGAGGGGGCAAAGTTTCCCAAACCTCAAAATGCCTACAAATACACCCCTCACCACACCCACAATTCAGTTTTACAAACTTTGCCTCCTATGGAGGTGGTGAAGTAAGTTTGTGCTAGATTCTACGTTGATATGCGCTCCGCAGCAGGTTGGAGCCCGGTTTTTCCTCTCAGCGAGATGAATGTCAGAGGGATGTGAGGAGAGTATTGCCTATTTTGAATGCAGTGATCTCCTTCTACGGGGTCTATTTCATAGGTTCTCTGTTATCGGTCGTAGAGATTCATCTCTTACCTCCCTTTTCAGATCGACGATATACTCTTATTTATATACCATTACCTCTGCTGATTTTCGTTTCAGTACTGTTTGGCTTTCTACAAACATGTAGATGAGTGTCCTGGGGTAAGTAAGTTTTATTTTCTGTGACACTCTAAGCTATGGTTGGGCACTTTGTTTATAAAGTTCTAAATATATGTATTCAAACATTTATTTGCCTTGACTCAGGATGTTCAACATTCCTTATTTTCAGACAGTCAGTTTCATATTTGGGATAATGCACTTGAATCAATTATTTTTTCTTACCTTAAAAATTTGACTTTTTTTCCCTGTGGGCTGTTAGGCTCGCGGGGGCTGAAAATGCTTCATTTTATTGCGTCATTCTTGGCGCTGACTTTTTTGGCGCAAAAAAATCTTTTCTGTTTCCGGCGTCATACGTGTCGCCGGAAGTTGCGTCATTTTTGACGTTCTTTTGCGCCAAAGATGTCGGCGTTCCGGATGTGGCGTCATTTTTGGCGCCAAAAAGCATTTAGGCACCAAATAATGTGGGCGTCTTATTTGGCGCTAAAAAATATGGGCGTCGCTTTTGTCTCCACATTATTTCAGTCTCATTTTTTCTTTGCTTCTGGTTGCTAGAAGCTTGTTCATTGGCATTTTTTCCCATTCCTGAAACTGTCATTTAAGGAATTTGATCAATTTTGCTTTATATGTTGTTTTTTTCTCTTACATATTGCAAGATGTCTCACGTTGCATCTGAGTCAGAAGATACTTCAGGAAAATCGCTGTCTAGTGCTGGAACTACCAAAAGCTAAGTGTATCTGCTGTAAACTTTTGGTAGCTATTCCTCCAGCTGTTGTTTGTATTAATTGTCATGACAAAACTTGTTAATGCAGATAATATTTCTCCTGTTAAGTGTGGTCAGTCCACGGGTCATCATTACTTCTGGGATATTATCTCCTCCCCTACAGGAAGTGCAAGAGGATTCACCCAGCAGAGCTGCTATATAGCTCCTCCCCTCTACGTCAACCTCCAGTCATTCTCTTGCACCCAACGAATAGAATAGGATGTGTGAGAGGACTGTGTGATTTTAATTAGTTTATTACCTTCAATCAAAAGTTTGTTATTTTATTATAGCACCGGAGTGTGTTATTTATTCTCTGGTAGAATTTGAAGAAGAATCTACCTGAGTTTTTTCTATGATTTTAGCCGGAGTAGTTAAGATCATATTGCTGTTTCTCGGCCATCTGAGGAGAGGTAAACTTCAGATCAGGGGGACAGCGGGCAGATTAATCTGCAAAGAGGTATGTAGCAGTTTATTATTTTCTGACATGGAATTGATGAGGAAAATCCTGCCATACCGTTATAATGTAAACTCAGCCTTAAATGCAGTAGATGTAGCTGGTATCAGGCTGTCATGTATGTATATTTCACACTTCAGTATTCTGGGGAATGGTACTTCACTGGATTTATACTGTATGCATAGACTTAACCTAATTTGCAGGGACTTGCAATAGGTTTTAAATAACAATTAATTTATTGAGGTTAAACGTTTTTTTTTGCTGGCATGTAAAATCGTTTATTTCTCTGAGGTACTGGGTGAAAAAATGTTTTTGGGCACTATTTTTTCCACTTGGCAATAGTTTTGTTTAAATTAAAGCAGTTTTCTGATCTCTCTCTCTGTTATGTGTGAGTGGGAGGGGCCATTTTTGGCGCTTTTACTACGCATCAAAAAACTCAGTCAGAAGTTCATTTTCTTCCTGCATGATCCGGTTCATCTCTACAGACTCAGGGATCTCCAAAGCTTGTTTTGAGGGAGGTAATCATTCACAGCAGAGCTGTGAAGATTGTAGTTGACTGTGATAAAAAACGTTTATTTGTGTATTTTTTCTGCTGTCAGGGTTAGTTATCCCTTTGCTAATGGGAACAATCCTTTGCTAAGATTGTGTATTTTTTTACAAAGATTTGATGCTATAACTTATTTATTTTCAACTGTCATAATTTTTTCTGTGCTTCTTATAGGCACAGTTCGTTTTCATATTATTGTAAATTACTTGAAAAGCATTTCCAAGTTGCTAGTTTATTGCTAGTGTGGTTAAACATGTCTGATTCAGAAGAAGATACATGTGCTATATGTGCTAATGCCAAAGTGGAGCCCAATAGAAATTTATGTACTAATTGTATTGATGTTACTTTAAATAAAAGTCAATCTGTACAAACTGAACATATTTCACCTAACAACGAGGGGAGAGTTATGCCGACTAACTCGCCTCACGTGTCAGTACCTGCATCTCCCGCTCGGGAGGTGCGTGATATTGTAGCGCCGAGTACATCTGGGCGGCCATTTCAAATCACATTACAGGATATGGCTACTGTTATGACTGAAGTTTTGGCTAAATTACCAGAACTTAGAGGCAAGCGTGATCCAAACAGACTGGATTCAGATATTTTCAAATTTTAAATTTAAGCTGGAAAACCTCCGTGTATTACTAGGGGAGGTGTTAGCGGCTCTGAATGATTGTAACACAGTTGCAATACCAGAGAAAATGTGTAGGTTGGATAAATATTTTGCGGGGTGCGGTACCGGCGAGTACTGATGTTTTTCCTATACCTAAGAGACTTACTGAAATTGTTTCTAAGGAGTGGGATAGGCCCGGTGTGCCGGTCTCACCTCCTCCGATATTTCGAAAAATGTTGTCCAATAGACGCCACCACACGGGACTTATGGCAAACGGTCCTAAGGTGGAGGGAGCAGTTTCTACTTTAGCTAAGCGTACCACTATCCCGGTGGAGGATAGCTGTGCTTTTTCAGATCCAATGGATAAAAAATTAGAGGGTTACCTTAAGAAAATGTTTGTTCAACAAGGTTTTATATTGCAACCTCTTGCATGTATTGCCGCCTGTCACGGCTGCAGCAGCATTTTGGTTTGAGTCTCTGGAAGAGACACTTCAATCATCTACACTAGATGAGATTACACACAAACTTAAAGCCCTTAAGTTAGCTAACTCTTTTATTTCAGATGCCGTAGTACATTTAACTAAACTTACGGCTAAGAATTCCGGATTTGCCATTCAGGCACGCAGAGCACTGTGGCTAAAATCCTGGTCAGCTGATGTTACTTCTAAATCTAAATTGCTTAATATACCTTTCAAAGGGCAAACCTTATTCGGGCCCGGGTTGAAAGAGATTATCCGCTGACATTACAGGAGGGTAAAGGCCATGCCCTGCCTCAGGACAAAGCCAACCTAGGGCTAGACAGTCTAATTTTCGTTCCTTTCGTAATTTCAAAGCAGGAACAGCATCAACTTCCTCTGCACCAAAACAGGAAGGAGCTGTTGCTCGCTACAGGACAAGGCTGGAAACCTAACCAGTCCTGGAACAAGGGCAAGCAGGCCAGGAAAACCTGCTGCTGCCCCTAAGACAGCATGAATCGAGGGCCCCCGATCCGGGACCGGATCTAGTAGGGGGCAGACTTTCTCTCTTCGCCCAGGCTTGGGCAAGAGATGTTCAGGATCCCTGGGCGTTAGAGATCATATCTCAGGGATACCTTCTGGACTTCAAATCCTCTCCCCCAAGAGGGGATTTCATCTGTCAAGGTTGTCAACAAACCAAATAAAGAAAGAAGCGTTCCTACGCTGCGTACAAGATCTTTTATTACTGGGAGTGATCCATCCAGTTCCGCGGTCGGAACAAGGACAAGGGTTTTACTCAAATCTGTTTGTAGTTCCCAAAAAAGAGGGAACTTTCAGGCCAATCTTGGATTTAAAGATCCTAAACAAATTCCTAAGAGTTCCATCGTTCAAGATGGAAACTATTCGAACCAATTTTACCCATGATCCAAGAGGGTCAGTACATGACCACAGTGGATTTAAAGGATGCTTACCTTCACATACCGATTCACAGAAATCATTACCGGTATCTAAGGTTTGCCTTTCTAGACAGGCATTACCAGTTTGTAGCTCTTCCATTCGGATTGGCTACGGCTCCAAGAATCTTCACAAAGGTTCTGGGTACTCTTCGGGCGGTACTAAGACCGCGAGGAATTTCGGTAGCTCCGTACCTAGACGACATTCTGATACAAGCTTCAAGCTTTCAAACTGCCAAGTCTCATACAGAGTTAGTACTGGCATTTCTAAGGTCGCATGGATGGAAGGTGAACGAAAAGAAGAGTTCTCCTCTTTCCACTCACAAGAGTTCCCTTCTTGGGGACTCTGATAGATTCTGTAGAAATGAAGATTTACCAGACAGAAGACAGGTTAACAAAGCTTCAAAATGCATGCCGTGTCCTTCAGTCCCATTCAACACCCGTTCAGTAGCTCAATGCATGGAGGTGATCGGCTAATGGTAGCGGCAATGGACATAGTACCTTTTGCACGCCTACATCTCAGACCGCTGCAATTGTGCATTCTAAGTCAGTGGAATGGGGATTACTCAGATTTGTCCCCCACTCTGAATCTGAATCAAGAGACCAGAAATTCTCTTCTATGGTGGCTTTATCGGCCACACCTGTCCCAGGGGATGCCCATTCAGCAGGCCGGACTGGACAATTGTAACAACAGACGCCAGCCTACTAGGTTGGGGCGTTTGTCTGGAATTCTCTGAAGGCTCAGGGACTATGGAATCAGGAGGAGGAGTCTCCTTCCAATAAACATTCCTGGAATTGAGAGCAGTTCTCAATGCCCTTCTGGCTTGGCCCCAGTTAACAACATCGGGGGGTTCATCAGGTTTCAGTCGGACAACATCACGACTGTAGCTTACTCAACCATCAGGGAGGGACAAGAAGCTCCCTAGCAATGATGGAAGTATCAAAGATAATTCGCTGGGCAGAGTCTCACTCTTGCCACCTGTCTGCAATCCACATCCCGGGAGTGGAGAACTGGGAGGCGGATTTCTTAAGTCGTCAGACTTTTCATCCGGGGGAGTGGGAACTTCATCCGGAGGTCTTTGCCCAGATACTTCGACGTTGGGGGCAAACCAGAGATAGATCTCATAGCGTCTCGTCAGAACGCCAAGCTTCCTCGCTACGGGTCCAGATCCAGGGATCCGGGAGGCGGTTTTGATAGATGCTTTGACAGCACCTTGGACCTTCGGGATGGCTTATGTGTTTCCACCCTTCCCGATGCTTCCTCGATTGATTGCCAGAATCAAACAGGAGAGAGCATCAGTGATTCTAATAGCACCTGCATGGCCACGCAGGACTTGGTATGCAGATCTAGTGGACATGTCATCCTGTCCGCCTTGGTCTCTACCTCTGAAACAGGACCTTCTGATCCAGGGTCCATTCAAACATCAAAATCTAACTTCTCTGAAGCTGACTGCTTGAAATTGAACGCTTGATTTTATCAAAACGGTGGGTTTTTCTGAGCCAGTTATTGATACCTTAATACAGGCTAGGAAGCCTGTTACCCAGAAGGATTTACCATAAAATATGGCGTAAAATACTTATATTGGTGCGAATCCAAGAGTTACTCATGGAGTAAGGTTAGGATTCCAAGGATATTGTCTTTTCTACAAGAAGGTTTAGAAAAGGGGGTTATCCGCTAGTTCTTTAAAGGGACAGATTTCAGCTCTGTCCATTCTTTTACACAAACGTCTGTCAGAAGTTCCGGACGTTCAAGCTTTTTGTCAGGCTTTAGCTAGGATCAAGCCTGTGTTTAAAACTGTTGCTCCGCCATGGAGTTTGAACTTAGTTCTTAATGTTTTACAGGGTGTTCCGTTTGAACCCCTTCATTCCATTGATATCAAGTTGTTATCTTGGAAAGTTCTGTTTTTAATGGCTATTTCCTCGGCTCGAAGAGTCTCTGAGTTATCTGCCTTACATTGTGATTCTCCTTATCTGATTTTTCATTCTGACAAGGTAGTTCTGCGTACTAAACCTGGGTTCCTACCTAAGGTGGTCACTAACAGAATATCAATCAAGAGATTGTTGTTCCATCTTTGTGTCCTAATCCTTCCTCGAAGAAGGAACGTCTGCTACACAATCTAGATGTAGTCCGGCCCTGAAATTTTATCTACAGGCAACTAAGGATTTTCGTCAAACGTCTTCCCTGTTTGTCGTTTATTCTGGTCAGAGGAGAGGTCAAAAGCTTCGGCTTACCTCTCTCTCTTTTTGGCTTCGTAGCATAATACGATTAGCCTATGAGACTGCTGGACAGCAGCCTCCTGAAAGAATTACAGCTCATTCTACTAGAGCTGTGGCTTCCACTTGGGCCTTTAAGAATGAGGCTTCTGTTGAACAGATTTGCAAGGGCTGCAACTTGGTCTTCTCTTCATACTTTTTCCAAATTTTACAAATTTGACACTTTTGCTTCTTCGGAGGCTGTTTTTGGGAGAAAGTTCTTCAGGCAGTGGTTCCCTCCGTATAAAAGAGCCTGCCTGTCCCTCCCGTCATCCGTGTACTTTTGCTTTGGTATTGGTATCCCAGAAGTAATGATGACCCGTGGACTGACCACACTTAACAGGAGAAAACAAAATTTATGCTTACCTGATAGAATTCATTTCTCCTGTAGTGTGGTCAGTCCACGGCCCGCCCTGTTTTTTATGGCAGGCTAAAAAAAAATTTTGGATTATACTCCAGTCACCACTACACCCTTGGGCTTCTCCTTTCTCGTTGGTCCTTTGGTCGAATGACTGGAGGTGACGTAGAGGGGGAGGAGCTATATAGCAGCTCTGCTGGGTGAATCCTCTTGCACTTCCTGTAGGGGAGGAGATAATATCCCAGAAGTAATGATGACCCGTGGACTGACCACACTACAGGAGAAATGAATTTGTCAGGTAAGCATACATTTTGTTTTCCTTAGTAATGTACCATTGCCTGTTGCCAGTTCCATCAACATCTAAGGTTCAGATGTTCCTGATAACATAAGAGATTTTGTTTCTGAATCCATCAAGAAGGCTATGTCTGTTATTCCTCCTTCTAGTAAAACATAAAAAATCTTTTAAAAACTTCTCTTTATACAGATGAATTTTTAAATGAACATCATCATTCTGATTCTGATGACTCTTCTGGTTCAGAGGATTCTGTCTCAGAGATTGATGCTGATAAATCTTCATATTTATTTAAAATGGAATTTATTCGTTCTTTACTTAAAGAAGTACTAATTGCTTTAGAAATTGAGGATTCTGGTCCTCTCTTGATACTAATTCTAAACGTTTAGATAAGGTCTTTAAATCTCCTGTGGTTATTCCAGAAGTTTTTTCCTGTTCCTAGTGCTATTTCTGAAGTAATTTCCAGAGAATGGGATAAATTGGGTAATTCATTTACTCCTTCTAAACGTTTTAAGCAATTATATCCTGTGCCGTCTGACAGATTAGAATTTTGGGACAAAATCCCTAGAGTTGATGGGGCTATTTCTACCCTTGCTAAACGTACTACTATTCCTACGTCAGATGGTACTTCGTTTAAGGATCCTTTAGATAGGAAAATTGAATCCTTTCTAAGAAAAGCTTATCTGTGTCAGGTAATCTTCTTAGACCTGCTATATCATTGGCTGATGTTGCTGCAGCTTCAACTTTTTGGTTGGAAACTTTAGCGCAACAAGTAACAGATCATGATTCTCATAATATTATTATTCTTCTTCAACATGCTAATAATTTTATCTGTGATGCCATTTTTGATATTATCAGAGTTGATGTCAGGTTTATGTCTCTAGCTATTTTAGCTAGAAGAGCTTTATGGCTTAAAACTTGGAATGCTGATATGGCTTCTAAATCAACTCTACTTTCCATTTCTTTCCAGGGTAACAAATTATTTAGTTCTCAGTTGGATTCTATTATCTCAACTGTTACTCGGTGGGAAAGGAACTTTTTTACCACAGGATAAAAAATCTAAGGGTAAAAACAGGGCTAATAATCGTTTTCGTTCCTTTCGTTTCAACAAAGAACAAAAGCCTGATCCTTCATCCTCAGGAGCAGTTTCAGTTTGGAAACCATCTCCAGTCCTGGAATAAATCCAAGCCTTCTAGAAAAGCAAAGCCAGCTTCTAAGTCCACATGAAGGTGCGGCCCTCATTCCAGCTCAGCTGGTAGGGGGGCAGGTTACGTTTTTTTCAAAGAAATTTGGATCAATTCTGTTCACAATCTTTGGATTCAGAACATTGTTTCAGAAGGGTACAGAATTGGTTTTCAAGATGAGACCTCCTGCAAAGAGATTTTTTCTTTCCCGTGTCCCAGTAAATCCAGTGAAAGCTCAAGCATTTCTGAATTGTGTTTCAGATCTAGAGTTGGCTGGAGTAATTATGCCAGTTCCAGTTCTGGAACAGGGGATGGGGTTTTATTCAAATCTCTTCATTGTACCAAAGAAGGAGAATTCCTTCAGACCAGTTCTGGATCTAAAAATATTGAATCGTTATGTAAGGATACCAACGTTCAAAATGGTAACTGTAAGGACTATCTTGCCTTTTGTTCAGCAAGGGCATTATATGTCCACAATAGATTTACAGGATGCATATCTGCATATTCCGATTCATCCAGATCATTATCAGTTCCTGAGATTCTCTTTTCTGGACAAGCATTACCAGTTTGTGGCTCTGCCGTTTGGCCTAGCTACAGCTCCAAGAATTTTTTCAAAGGTTCTCGGTGCCCTTCTGTCTGTAATCAGAGAACAGGGTATTGTGGTATTTCCTTATTTGGACGATATCTTGGTACTTGCTCAGTCTTTACATTTAGCAGAAATCTCATACGAATCGACTTGTGTTGTTTCTTCAAGATTATGGTTGGAGGATCAATTCACCAAAAAGTTCATTGATTCCTCAGACAAGGGTAACCTTTCTGGGTTTCCAGATAGATTCAGTGTCCATGACTCTGTCTTTGACAGACAAGAGACGTCTAAAATTGATTTCAGCTTGTCGAAACCTTCAGTCACAATCATTCCCTTCGGTAGCCTTATGCATGGAAATTCTAGGTCTTATGACTGCTGCATCGGACGCGATCCCCTTTGCTCGTTTTCACATGCGACCTCTTCAGCTCTGTATGCTGAATCAATGGTGCAGGGGATTACACAAAGATATCTCAGTTAATATCTTTAAAACCGATTGTACGACACTCTCTAACGTGGTGGACAGATCACCATCGTTTATTCAGGGGGCTTCTTTTGTGCTTCCGACCTGGACTGTAATTTCAACAGATGCAAGTCTCACAGGTTGGGGAGCTGTGTGGGGATCTCTGACGGCACAAAGAGTTTGGGAATCTCAGGAGGTGAGATTACCGATCAATATTTTGGAACTCCGTGCAATTTTCAGAGCTCTTCAGTCTTGGCCTCTTCTGAAGAGAGAATCGTTCATTTGTTTTCAGACAGACAATGTCACAACTGTGGCATACATCAATCATCAAGGAGGGACTCACAGTCCTCTGGCTATGAAAGAAGTATCTAGAATTTTGGTTTGGGGCGGAATCCAGCTCCTGTCTAATCTCTGCGGGTTCATATCCCAGGTATAGACAATTGGGAAGCGGATTATCTCAGTCGCCAAACGTTGCATCCGGGCGAATGGTCTCTTCACCCAGAGGTATTTCTTCAGATTGTTCAAATGTGGGAGCTTCCAGAAATAGATCTGATGGCGTCTCATCTAATCAGAAACTTCCCAGGTATCTGTCCAGATCCCGGGATCCTCAGGCGGAAGCAGTGGATGCATTATCACTTCCTTGGAAGTATCATCCTGCCTATATCTTTCCGCCTCTAGTTCTTCTTCCAAGAGTAATCTCCAAGATTCTGAAGGAATGCTCGTTTGTTCTGCTGGTAGCTCGGCATGGCCTCACAGGTTTTGGTATGCGGATCTTGTCCGGATGGCCTCTTGCCATCCGTGGACTCTTCCGCTAAGGACCAGACCTTCTGTCGCAAGGTCCTTTTTTTCCATCAGGATCTCAAATCCTTAAATTTAAAGGTATGGAGATTGAACGCTTGATTCTTGGTCAAAGAGGTTTCTCTGACTCTGTGATTAATACTATGTTACAGGCTCGTAAATCTGTATCCCAGAGAGATATATTATAGAGTCTGGAAGACTTATATTTCTTGGTGTCTTTCTCATCATTTTTCTTGGCATTCTTTTAGAATTCTGAGAATTTTACAGTTTCTTCAGGATGGTTTAGATAAAGGTTTATCCGCAAGTTCTTGAAAGGACAAATCTCTGCTCTTTCTGTTCTTTTTGACAGAAAGATTGCTAATCTTCCTGATATTCATTGTTTTGTACAAGCTTTGGTTCGTATAAAACCTGTCATTAAGTCAATTTCTCCTCCTTGGAGTTTGAATTTGGTTCTGGGGGCTCTTCAAGCTCCTCCGTTTGAACCTATGCATTCATTGGACATTAAATTACTTTCTTGGAAAGTTTTGTTCCTTTTGGCGATCTCTTCTGCCAGAAGAGTCTCTGAATTATCTGCTCTTTCTTGTGAGTCTCCTTTTCATCAGGATAAGGCGGTGTTGCGAACTCTTTTGAATTTTTACCTAAAGTTGTGAATTCCAACAACAATTAGTAGAGAAATTGTGGTTCCTTCATTATGTCCTAATCCTAAGAATTCTAAGGAGAAATCGTTTGCATTCTTTGGATGTTGTTAGAGCTTTGAAATATTATGTTGAAGCTACTAAGTCCTTTCCGGAAAGACTTCTAGTCTATTTGTTATCTTTTCCGGTTCTAGAAAAGGCCAGAAAGCTTCTGCCATTTCTTTGGCATCTTGGTTGAAATCTTTAATTCATCATGTCTATGTCGAGTCGGGTAAAACTCCGCCTCAAAGGATTACAGCTCATTCTACTAGGTCAGTTTCTACTTCCTGGGCGTTTAGGAATGAAGCTTCGATTGATCAGATTTGCAAAGCAGCAACTTGGTCCTCTTTGCATACTTTTACTAAATTCTACCATTTTGATGTATTTTCTTCTTCTGAAGCAGTTTTTGGTAGAAAAGTACTTCAGGCAGCGGTTTCAGTTTGAATCTTCTGTTTATGTTTTTCATTAAACTTTATTTTGGGTGTGGATTATTTTCAGCAGGGAATTGGCTGTCTTTATTTTATCCCTCCCTCTCTAGTGACTCTTGCGTGGAAAGATCCACATCTTGGGTAATCATTATCCCATACGTCACTAGCTCATGGACTCTTGCTAATTACATGAAAGAAAACATAATTTATGTAAGAACTTACCTGATAAATTCATTTCTTTCATATTAGCAAGAGTCCATGAGGCCCGCCCTTTTTTTGTGGTGGTTATGATTTTTTTGTATAAAGCACAATTATTCCAATTCCTTATTTTATATGCTTTCGCACTTTTTTCTTATCACCCCACTTCTTGGCTATTTGTTAAACTGAATTGTGGGTGTGGTGAGGGGTGTATTTGTAGGCATTTTGAGGTTTGGGAAACTTTGCCCCTCCTGGTAGGAATGTATATCCCATACGTCACTAGCTCATGGACTCTTGCTAATATGAAAGAAATGAATTTATCAGGTAAGTTCTTACATAAATTATGTTTTTCAACCTTTTTGTTGTTGAACAGTTAGCATAAGCAGTTTTAGATTCTCAAGTACATACCTCTGATGTATTCATTTTATTATGTTTACTATATCTTTTATTAAGATTTCAAATATATTTTTATTATCTCTAGCTTGTTAGTATAATAATTTGTTTGATTTCTATTATCTCCAATATTTTTGGAGGTTTAGAATTTTTTCTGCCCTACTTTTATTCTGGTGATGTAGGTCAGTTGGTGAATGTCCTGACTACAAACGCTTGTTCTAGATCCAAGGATCATAGATTCATAATTCAGCCCTTCAGCCTTCTGAGGTCAATTTATTGTGTACTATTTGGGTAATAACAACAATTGTTTTTATCAGCTGCTAAATTGGTTAACTCCGAGTGTAAGCACTGAAAAAGCGTTTTTTTTGTATCCTTCTGGGAGAAAAACGATATATAATTATTAGTTATTAGACTGCATGAAGGTGCGGTTCTCAAACCAGTCCTTCTGGTGGGGGGCAGATTAAATTGTTTTTGGATGAACTCAGTCCAAAATCTATATTATTCTTAGGGTTTGGATAGAGTTTTAGAATGAGACCTCCTATGGGAAGAATCTTTCTTTCTGTGAATTTTTTTCAGGAGTGATTATACCAGTCCTTTTAGCAGGAACAGGGTTTGGGTTTCTATTCAATTCTATTCTTTGTCCCAAAGAAGAAAGGTTATTCAGTCCAATCTTGGATCTGAAGACTTTTATATTTTTTGTTAGAGTCTCAACTTTTAAGTTGGCGATTATAAGGACTATTATGCCTTTTTGTTCAGCAAGGTCATTTCATGTCCACTCTGGATTCTGAGATTCTCTTTTTTAGATAAGCTCTACCAATTTGTCGCTTTTCCATTTGGTCTAGCGACAGCTTTATGAATCTTTTCAAAAGGTTCTTGATGGCCTTCTTTCTGTATTCAGACAGTATGTTATTGTGGTGCTTCTTTATTTCGATGGTATCTTGGTATTAGCTTAAACTTTTATTTTATTAAAGCCGGACAGATAGCTCAGTGTCAGCATATGGCCGGGTTATAATACAATATATTTAATAATTATTCTTTTAAAACCCATTTAAAAATAGCATTTGGTTATTTCCTTTTATTCATAAAAGACCATAGCATATTTCATATTCAGTGCACCTCTAATTGGGACAACCACACGTGTATTTGTTATATGCCTGGAAAATAAAGAAATAGATTATTAACATTGGCCATATTAAAATCTTAAAGCATCCTATGTTAAAAAAAAATAGATAGGTTAAGACATGCTGGAATCTCAACTTTCAGGTTTCCATGTTCATGTTTAATATGTGTCTGAATATATATATATATATATATATATATATATTTATTTATATATGTATATTCATTTTGAGTATCCTCTTCTATTCATATAAAAATCCAGCAGATTACACATTGTTATATAGTTATTTAAATTATGCAGGCTGTATTAAAATGAAGCCAAGAGTTACAATGCAAGCCATGTGCTTTTGCTTAGCGAATCTTCCCCCAGACGTATGTCTGATCTTTGTATATTCAAACCTCAGCAGTTATAATTAGTTTTTGCATCTCATTAGGCTTCAAACGAAAAGTTCCAGACACTATGTCTCTGTCATTCCAGGGATTCCTGTAATCCAGGCCATGAAACAGATGTTTCCCCTCTGAAACAACTTAAAGGTTATCTTAATTAGGATAAGCATATCTTATGTCTGATCTAAGACCTGGAATATACAGCTATATAGATTGACCATCTCTTATTGAAGTTTTTGCCTTTCTTTGAAGTTACTGTTTGAAGTTAATTAAATCAAAGAAATGTTTCATTTCTTTGTTCTCATTTGGATGCATTGTAACCAAGAAGAAGGGGGTTGTATTACCCCACCAAAACCCATCTCACATTGGATTTCTAGCTACACAATGAAATATCTGATATATCTGTAGCTTTTTTTTTTTAAATGTTATTTACAGGTACCCTGACATAATTCCCCCTTCCAATTTTAAATAGATGTAGGACACGTGTATTGGAATTGGCTTAAAGTCAGTGGTACTTGGTGAGGATGTTGACCGTATGTATCATAGACTTCTATGGAGAGAGAGTCCGTCATTTTTGAGCCTTCATGCTCATCAGCTAGGTATCTTTAAAATACAGTATGTCTTTATTGCATTTGGGGATATGACACTTCATTCTCCCTCTATGACTTGTAGTTGGAGTCTAGGATGGCATGCTCACAACTGATTAATATGGACCCACTTATCCATAAAAGTATCATTTTTGGGTATCCTAATTTTATAGGCAACTGGAGATATTTTGTCAGTGATGACAAAAGGACCCTTCCATGATGGAAGAAATTTCTTCTCCTTAACCTGATCTCTTCCAAAGTTATAAAGATCAACTATATCATTTATTTCATATTCCTTTTTGGACGTTTTGAGATCATAATAGGTTTTAGTGGCAGTTGTGGCCTTTTCCAAGTTCCTTTGAGCAAATGCAAAGGCATATTGCAGGTGCTTTCTTAGGTTCTCCACATATTGATGCATATTGGCAGCGTTTATCAAGTTCTGGTCTGATATACGGTACAGTAGATGTTGAGGTAGAACCATTCTTCTACCAGTCATCAGTTCAAAAGGTGACATCTTGGTAGCACTACTTGGAGTTGCTCTTAAAGCCATTAGGACTAGAGGTAGTTTTATATCCAGTCTTTACCTGTTTCACTCACAAACATTTTGAGGATTTTCACAATGGACTGGTTGTAACGCTCTACACCACCACTTGAGGCAGCTCTATATGCAATATGGAGCTTTCTTTTAACCCCTAGTATTTTCCACATTTGGTCATCACTTCACTAGTGAAGTGGGTTCCCTGATCTGATTCGATTCTTTGGGGCAAACCAAATCTGGAAAACACGTGGTTGATGAGCAAAGCTGCGCATGTTTCAGCACTATTGTACCCATTTAGTGAACAGGCATGTCACTGTTAACATGCATTTGTTACCTCTTGATGACCTTGTTATTGGACCAATAAAATCAATTTGTATATTTGACCATGGCATTACCATCCCCCTTTTTTGTAATGGCGCTCTATGCGTTGGTGCAGTGGGTTGGAACTGTGGACAGATTAGACAACCTTGACAGTAAGTTTGAACATCTTTCCTATGTGAGTTTGACACCACGATGACCAGATGTGGGAGCATCCTGGGCATGTTGAAGCATTAGACCTCTGAACTTGGTGGGTACTACCCATTGCTGGATGCCAGTTTTGGAGGTTCTAATTAACAAACCATCCTGTAACGGGAATTGTGATCTGGATTTCATTAAGATTCTAATATCTTCTTTGCCAATACAATCATCTTTTGAGATGGGGTTGCTTTCAGAATCTTCTATGTGTTTATAGAAGATGCCTACAATGGGGTCTTCTTTTTGACTAGTGATCAGGTCTTCACTAGGAGAATCCTGACTCCATTGTACCAAGTTAGGCTCACTCTGTTGTTTAGCCTGGTTTCTGGTAATGGCTTCTATCTGAATTGCACCCATTAAGTGGTCGATATTTGGGAGTTCTCCAGTTATGGCTCCATCTTTGGCTAATGAATCCGCAAGATCATTGCCTTCCTTATCAGGACCTAGAATCCTGGAATGACCCTTGGTCTTTTTCCAGTGTATGGTTAAATCATTGGAATTCACCAGATTATCAATCTCGCAGAACAACTTGCCATGCTTGACTGGTTTGTTGTTACTTTTCTGCATGTCATTCCTTTTCCAAGTTAGCAGGTATTCAACAAAACTGTCACACACGTAATTTGAGTCAGTAATGATCATAAATTCATGAATATTTTGTTCAATAGCCATTTCAATGGTTTTTAGAACAGCAGTGAGTTCTGCAACTTGACTGGATCTTGGTCCAATGTTAAAACCTATAGATATATTTGGGAATCCTTTTGCCCAAGTTATACCAATGCCAGCGACTAGTCTGCGCTCATTATCAATAGTGGCATGGTAAGAACATCAACATATAACCAAGGTAATGTTTGACAATGGTCCTCATTGTATATCTTATACAGGGAAAGCAATTGTTCCTCCAGGAAATCATCTTCTGATAATTCTTCCCCAGGATCCTTAGCAGTACAGTCATGGAGCTCAGCAAGCCCCTGTGCGACTGGATTCTTTTTATTCTGCTTGTAGCAAATTTCTAAAGGCCAGCCTTGTAAGGAAAGGGTCCACGCTGTTATGCAGCTATTAGACAAATTCCCATCTCTTATTCTCTCACTTTGCAAATATAGCAAAGGCTGGTGGGCCGTTTCTACAATAATTTTCTCCCCCTGTATATAGCTGCAGAAATTTTGTAGAGCCCATACAGTAGATAAGAGGGCTTTTTTGCAATCGCTAAATTTTATTTTTAGACTTTGCCTAAATTATCATGCTTTTGGTATAAAACAGCACTCATGCTTATATCTGTGTAACCTGTCTCTAAAAAGAAAGGTTTACCACCTTCAGGGTACGCTAAGCAAGGTGCTTGAGTGAGTTTTCTCTTCAGCTCCTTGATGGCTGTCTCTTGAGACTCACTCCAGTGCCATTTCACATCCTTCTTTAGAAGAAGTAGTAGTGGTTTAGCTAATTCTGCATAATTATCAATGAATTTGCGAGAATAATTCGTCATACCCAGGAATGATCTCAATTCCTTTAAGTTAGTTGGTTTTTTAGAATTTACTATAGTTTCCACCTTTTTCTTCTGAGGATTTAACCCTTCAGAAGTAACTTCATGTCCCAAGAAGTTTACACGAGTGTGGCACCATTGAGCTTTTTGCAGGGATAATTTGCCACCTGCCCTTTTAAGTTGGCTGAGGACGTGCTTAAGCTCTGCGATGTGTTTTTCAAAGTCTGTGCTTTTGATTAAAACATCATCAACATAAGATAAGGTCCCCCTTTCCAGTGCATCAGGCAGGAATACAGCAAATTCATGTCCAGAATTTATGTATCAAAAAGGAAGTCTCTGGAATGCATACTGGACCTTTTGGAATGAGAATGCCAGCTTATATTGGTCCTCTTCATGTACCTTTATGGTCCAATATCCCTGTGCACAATCAATGGCAGTGAATATTTTGGATCCCTGCATCTGTGCTAGGCACTGGTCAATATATGGCACAGGCCAGCTAGACATGTACACTCGTTGGTTTAGCTGTCTTAAGTCAGCACACAAACGCCATTGTCCATTGGGCTTGAGAACACCTAGAATAGGATTGTTCTAAGAGCTGTGCACCTGTCTGATAATACCTCTTTCTTCCAGGTTTCTTATTATTTCTGCGAGAGAATCATATGATGGTAAAGGAAGTCTGTATTGTTTAACAAAGATGGGTGGTGCATTAGGATCTGTTTGGATTCTTGCAATGTGCAAGTCTGTAGTTCCACAGTCATAAGACAAAAATGTCCTTGTACTCCATCAGGAGTTCTCGTAGCTGTCAGCGTTCATCATCACTGGAACAGCCATTAGCTAAGGATATTTGCTCTTCGACTATTTGCTGAAATCCTGGAAAGATTTCAGGTTGTCTTATTTCATAGGCTTCTCCCAACCTAGAGGTGAGATCCCATTGATTGTAATTTACATTGCCCCCATGACTCTGGGTATTGGGATATTCTTGCTGTTTGATCGGCTGATCAAACACCAGGGAGGCTTCTTCAATTTTACAGATGCCTTCCTCTGAGTTGAAGGGATAAATAGACTGAATTGTAAATAGTCCCTCTGGTATAGATGCAAAGGATTGTTCTATTAATTGTTCTTCAGTTAAGTATCCTTCAGGTATTAGCCCAATTACATTATTTTGGAGTCCAAAAGTGTAATCGCTTGATTCCAGCGCATATCCTATGGTAGTTCCCTTGGATAAGGTTATATCCTGTGGGGTCATGTTATGCACAATAACATGTATTGGAATAGTTCCAATATTTACCAAAGGAGTATGGGTCATTATTATACCCAGATTTTGTATTCTATGGGAGAGGAAAATTAGTGTTTCATAAGTTTTTAATTTCTGGCCTCTCTTTACCTGTAAAGGTAGGAGGAATCTATCAGCCCCAGCTGGGATTTTAACATCGTTAGACACCTGCATATTTACATCATATGGCAATTGCTGGTTTGATTTCAGGGCATATCTATGTAAGAGATCATTGCCAATGTATATTTGATTATGGAGAGTATTTAAAACTAAAAACATGTGCTTTGCTGATTTATTACCTATAGAGATAGATAAACATTTAGCTGTGATATTATAGCTTTCACACCTGTCATCCAGGCTGTGGACACAGTGGTCTTGGGGAGAAAGATATTTAATCATTTTAGGTTCAGCTATCTGTGCTAACAAGCCTTTGCTTATATAGCTAACTTCCTGTTTTAAGTTCAATTGTACTTGTATAGGGATAAATAGATCCTCTTTAACTCTCTCAATTCCTGTGAGGTATTAAGTGTGGCCTTCCACCTTAGGAATTTTATGATCCCCCTAGTGGAGAGATATGGTTAATACATCGCCGTCTAAGGAAATATTCGCTATCTTTCTAGGCGAAATTTTAAAAGTATTACCATCAGAGCCACTTAAAGGAGTCTGATCATCTATCTGTAGGATAGTGATTTCAGGTACAGAGTTATTCCTGAAATGAATCTCCAGAGCATCTGGTTTCTCTTCCACCACGTGACAGTTATGTCGGGTGCAAGATGTATTGGATTTCTCATAATTAATAGGCCTTTTCGCTTGTGACCAAATTACATTATTTGTGCAATCAATGATGGTGCTTAATCGCTTCAGGAGATCACTACCAATTATTAAACGATCCGTTGGCAGATCCACTATAATGACAGTGTGTCTTATGACCCTGTTCCCTAGTTTAAATTTTAACCATGCCGTACCGTAGACTTTTAGAGAGTCACCCCCAACTCCTATTAGAGAACCATCAAATTCTTTTATTTTAGTTTTGTGGGGTGTTAGCTCATTTAGCTGTGTGTATTACCTGTGGGATAAAATAGTTGCCTGAGATCCAGTATCAATTAATTACATGATAGGGTTGGAGACTGAATCATGCAGCTCAGCTAATATATAATATCTCCCTGCAGTTTCTACCATTTCACACATAAAATTGGCATGATTACACACTTGTGGGCTTCGCCACGTGTTACATGAATCTGCCGTATTACCTGATGCAGAAGAAACTTTGTTCTTACCACTCATGTCCTCTATAATAGGGCTAATTGGGTTCTTGTGTACTGCATCTGTGGAAATAAGGTTAAGAGAATGCTGCAAAGGAAGAGATTGGTTAAATTTTCCCAGCTGAGGTTGCTTGTCATCACAGCTAAACCGTCCGTTTCCGGTCTGTGGGGAGAGAACATGATTAGTACCATTTTTGACATTTATCATTTTATTTTGTATATCTCTCCTCTCCTTTTCAGGTGATACTGCAGTATTTATGACTGTGCCTGTGGCCCACTGCTGGCCATTGGCTGTATCCCTAAAAAAGGATTGTTAGGTTGCTGGGCCATAAAAGCTTGACTCATATTGGTACATAGTGTACATAATTGACTAACTTGTGTGCTGAGTTGGCCCACTTGAATGGACAAGCTATCATTACCCATGGGCCGATTTTTTTGATGTCCCAGGGTATTGATTCCTAGATCCTTGGGTTACCCTGAGAGTATTTTCGCCACTTATTGTATCTACCTTTGCGGGGATACCTATTATCTTGTGGGTATTCTTCTCTTTGGGAATAATTATTTACCTGGGTATGCCCCCCATTTTGGGTATAGTCTCTCTGCACCTTAGCCCGTGTTGGGGGAGGGGCAGAGTTAAAACTTTGTGGGGTTGGCCTGTTTCATCGGGCCACTCCGCATAGGTTTTCTTTTTAGGTTTTCTTTTTAGACTCCAGTTTCTGCCACAATTTTGGGACTGGGTTTTGATTCCCTTTTAAATCCCTGTTCACCAGACTGATGAATAGAGTATATCTTTTTACTCTATTTGATCAGCCAGTCTAATGAGCAGTGCTCATCAAAATCTCTAGCTATATTAACTTTGATGTGTGCAGGCAATGCTTCAAAAAAGAAATTCACAAATTCTGAGCATTCAAATATGGGATAATCTTCAGCCATACTGTTTGCATTTTTCAGTACAGAAAGTAATTCTATAGGGCTTTGATTTGCACTACATCTTAAACTATATACAGCTATTTTCGCTGCAGTTTTAGTGCGATATTGCCCAAATTATTTTCTGCACTGTCGTTTTGTCTCATTCCAGGAATGAATATTCATATCCTTTAGTGAAGCAAAGAATTTTTGATATTTACCTTCAAATACCCAGGGCAGAAAGTCAATTTTTGACTGCTCACTTTTAACATTCATAATGGATAAAGCATTTTAAAAGGTCTTTAAGTGGTCAATTATAGAATTTGTCCCTTTGTTGGAGAACTTAGGTACTGCATCCTTTAAGAAAGTAATTATTTTAGGGGTGTCATATACCTTATTAGACGTATCTTGGGATTTCCTAGGAGCCTTATTTTTGGGGTTGGAGTGTTCCCTATTTTCCCTTTTACTATGGGGAGACCCCCTACGTACATTATTATTACGTGGGCTATTTGGGTATCTAGCTCTGCCCTCTGACTCACTACTAGAGCTTCCCTCCCTTTCATCAGCTGAGTTATATCAGTTCCCTGAATTTATATCATGAGGTGACTGTCTATTTGTGAAATTTACTTCGGACTCAACAGGGGTCCTTAGTCTACATTCTCCCCTAAATTTCTGCCTTTCATCCCTGATGCATTCTCTAAAAGAGTTAGAATTATCTGCATTATTCTCACTGCTAATAGAGGGGTTTTCATTATAGCGATATGACCTTTTTAAATCACTTAATTCTCTCTGGCTTTGTGCAAGCTGTTTATTTAACTCTTGTATTTTTGCTAGTAAATTTAAGTTATATTTATCTAAAGTGGCTATGTCTTGGGCAAACTCATCAATTTTATTTTCGGCTATATTTAAATTCTCTTTGCATTTGCGTGAAGAGCGAATACTATTTTCTAGCCCCTGTATTTGCAATTCCTTCTCTATTAGGTAGAGCGACATTTCTCTAATAATGCATATTACAAGGGGCCAAGATTTTAGTATTAGTTTGTCTCGCTTCTTGGGATTTTTGCATTGATTAATTTTTAATAGTTCTTGGAATAATTCACTTTTTTCATTCCACCTTTCATCATCAATAGCAATATTTTTAGCCTTAATTTCAAGCATATCCATATAATCATTTATTTCACCTGCAATATTAAACCTCTCTTTAATGTGGCCTATAATGTCCATCTTAAGAATATTGCCCCGAGTAAGGGGTATTGTTGGGGAAAAAAAATTTCAACGCTATGTACAGAATTAAGTGATTCACTTCTGTTTACAGACATTATTATATTGGCTTAGAATTTAGTTCAATTAAAATGCTAATACAATTTTAGCCAATAAGAGAAAAAAGAAATATATATTTTCAAAAATATTAATATTAATTTTGAAATATGAAAATTAATATTTCCATTTTTCCAAAAAATATTTTCAAAATATTAATATTAATCTTGAAATATGAAAATCAATATTTAATTTTTTTTTAAAAAAAATATATTTTCAAAAATATTAATATTAATCTTGAAATATGAAAATCAATATTTAACCCCTTAATGACAACTGATGTACCAGGTACGTCCTGCAAAAACTGTCAGTTAGTGACAATGGACGTACCTGGTACGTCAGTTGTTTAAGAGAGTGCTGGAAGCGATCGCAATCGCTTCCAGCAGCTCTCAGGGTATTGCAGTGATGCCTCGATATTGAGGCATCCTGCAATACCGTTTAACAAGCATCCGATGCAGAGAGAGCCACTCTGTGGCCCTCTCTGCACCGGTAGCGATGGTGCCATTCGTTGGTGGGTGGGAGCTTTCAAGGGAGGTGGGTGGGCGGCCCATCGCTACCCGGCATCCGGTTCCTGCAAGTGCTATGTGCACACCGGATGCTGGGAGCGTGCGGAGGGGGGCCTGCGGGGGTGCGCACGCGCGTGCATGTGTGTGCGCGCACACGCGCGCAGCAACCACTGCCACCAATGATTAAAGAAGAGAGAGGGGGGCAGAAAACATTTAAAAAAAAAAAAAAATACTAATAGGATCTGCTAGGGTAGGGGGATGGGGTTATTGGGGGGGGGAAGCTACACTACAGAAAACTATGTATTTAAGAAAAAAAACAACCTCTCTTTTTTTGGGAAAACTGGGTACTGGCAGACAGCTGCCAGTACCCAAGATGGTGGCAAATAGGTAGGTTGGGAGGGTTAGAGAGCTGTTTGGGGGGATCAGGGAGGTTGGGGGCTAAGGCAGGGGTCCATCACAGATGAATAATAAAAAAAACCAAAAAAAAAACACCTTTTATTTTAGTACTGGCAGACTTTCTGCCAGTACTTAAGATGGCGGGGACAATTGTGGGGTCTGGGAGGGAAGAGAGCTGTTTGGGAGGGATCAGGGGGTGGGATGTGTCAGGTGGGAGGCTGATCTCTACACTAAAGCTAAAATTAACCCTGCAAGCTCTCTACAAGCTACCTAATTAACCCCTTAACTGCTGGGCATAATGCAAGTGTGGTGCGCAGCAGCATTTAGTGGCCTCCTAATTGCCAAAAAGCAACGCCAAAGCCATATATGTCTGCTATTTCTGAACAAAGGAGATCCCAGAGAAGCATTTACAACCATTTGTGACATAATTGCACAAGCTGTTTGTAAATAATTTCAGTGAGAAACCTAAAATTGTGAAAATTTTAACTTTTTTTTTTATTTGCTCGCATTTGGCGGTGAAATGGTGGCATCAAATGTACCAAAATGGGCCTAGATCAATACTTTGGGTTGTCTACTACAATACACTAAAGCTAAAATTAACCCTTCAAGGTCTCTACAAGCTCCCTAATTAACCCCTTCACTGCTGGGCATAATACACGTGTGGTGCACAGCGGCATTTAGTGGCCTTCTAATTACCAAAAAGCAATGCCAAAGCCATATATGTCTGCTATTTCTGAACAAAGAGGATCCAAGAGAAGCATTTACAACCATTTGTGCCATAATTGCACAAACTGTTTGTAAATAATTTCAGTGAGAAACCTAAAGTTTGTGACAAAATTTGGGAAAAAGTGAACGATTTTTTTTTATTTGCTCGCATTTGGCAGTGAAATGGTGGCATGAAATATACCAAAATGGGTATAAATCAATACTTTGGGTTGTCTTCTAAAAAAAAATATATACATGTCAAGGGATATTCAGAGATTCCGGACAGATATCAGTGTTCCAATGTAACTAGCGCTAATTTTGAAAAAAAGTGGTTTGGAAATAGCAAAGTGCTACTTGTATTTATTGCCCTATAACTTGCAAAAAAAGCAAAGATCATGTAAACATTGGGTATTTCTTAACTCAGGACAAAATTTAGAAACTATTTAGCATGGGTGTTTTTTGGTGGTCATAGATCTGTAACAGATTTTTGGGGTCAAAGTTAGAAAAAGTGTGTTTTTTTCAATTTTTTCCTCATATTTTATAATTTTTTTTATAGTAAATTATAAGATATGATGAAAATAATGGTATCTTTAGAAAGTCCATTTAATGGCGAGAAAAACTGTATATAATATGTGTGGGTACAGTAAATGAGGAAGAGGAAAATTACAGCTAAACACAAACACTGCAGAAATGTAAAAATAGCCATTGTCATTAAGGGTAAGAAAATTGAAAAATGATCCGGTCATTAAGGGGTTAAAAAAAAATCTATTTACTACAAATATATCATATAAATGTGATAAATAATAATATCTAAAGCAAAGTGCCTCTAAATAATATGTCAGTATATGGCCGGGTTATAATACAATATATTTAATAATTATTCTCTTAAAACCCATTTAAAAATAGCATTTGGTTATTTCCTTTTATTCCTATAAGACCATAGCATATTTCATATTCAGTGCACCTCTAATTGGGACAACCACACGTGTATTTGTTATATGCCTGGAAAATAAAGAAATAGATTATTAACATTGGTCATATTAAAACCTTAAAGCATCCTATGTTAAAAAAAATACATAGGTTAAGACATGCTGGAATCTCAACTTTAAGGTTTCCATGTTCATGTTTAATATGAAATATCAAATATCTGATATATCTGTAGCTTTTTTTTTTTTTAATGTTATTTACAGGTACTCTGACATCAGCATGCTAATGCACTGTGGCTGAGCTCTGTAGCAACCTGAGGGTTGCAGGTTTGATTCCCGGCAGGGTCCATTCAGCCTTTCATCCTTCCGAGATCAATTAAATGAGCAGCGTCTTGAGTCCCTTATGGGTAATTAGCCGCACTTTACAAGTACCCAATACATACATATGAAAGAGCAGTATTCAAATATATGGACTTTTCTTTTATTGGAATCTCTAATGATTCAACTAAGTTTTGTTTCTTCAAGACATGGTTAGATGATTTAATTTACCTAAGAGTTTCGTAATTCCTCAGACAAGGGTCACTTCTTTTTGGGTTTCTAGATAGATTCTTTGTTCATGTTTTTGTCTTTATCGGACAAAAGTCAATTGTAATTGGCGTTAGCCTGTCTAACTTACAGTCTAGAACATTTCTTTCAGTGGCTATGTGCATGGAAGTTTTAGGTCTCATAACTGCAGCATCGGGCGTGGTTCCCTTTGCTCGTTTTTCATCTGAGATCTCTTTTTGCTTTGCATACTGAATCAATGATACAGGGATTGTTTTCAGATATCACAGTTGATATTCTTAAATCCTAACACTCTACTCTCTCTGTTTTGGTGATTAGTCTATCATCATTTTATTTAGGGGGCCTCCTTTTGTTTGTCCTTCCTGGACTGTATTCTTAATGGATGCAAGTCTTACATGTTGAGGGTCTCTGACAGCACAATGGGTTTGGAAACTTCAAGAGGCGAGGTTTCCAATTGATATTTTAGAACTCTGTGCTATTTTCAGAGCTCTTTCAGGCTTGGCCTCTTTTAGGAAAGAACTTTTAATTTTTTGCTTTCAGACAGACAATATCACAACTGTGGCATATGTCAATCAACAAATATGGAATCGTAGTTCCTTAGTAATTAAGAAATATCTTGAATACGTTCTTAGATGAAATTCATCTCCAGTCTAAATTCTACAATTTTTTATCTCAGGTTTAGACATTTGGGAGGTGGATTATCTCAGCCGTCAGTCTTTACATCTGGGTGAGTGGTATCTCTATACAGATATGTTTTCTTAATTTCCCAGGTACCTTTTCAGGTCCAGGGATCCTCAAGCGGAGATGGTGGATGCATTAGCTGTGTCTTGGTTTTGCAACCTGACTACATCTTTCTGCCTCTGTTTTTTTTTTCTTCCAAGGGTGATTTCCAAGATCATATTGGAACAGTGTCATGTGTCATGTTTATGATAGCATCAGCATGGCCTCTCAGGTTTGGTATGTGGTTCTTGTTCGGATGTACAGTTGCCATCCTTGGCCGCTTTCTCTTTGGCCAGCCTTCTTGTTTTAGGGGCTATTTTTCCATCGGGATCTCAAATTACTAATTTGATGGTATGGAAATGAATTAGTGTTTAGTCATATAGGTTTCTCTGACTCAGTTTTTATCACTATGTTGCAGGCTTATAAGTCTGTTTCAAAGAACATGTATTATCAGGTTTGGAAAACCTATATTTTTTGGTGTTCTTCTCATAAATTCTCTTGGCATTCTTTTAGAATTCCTACGCCTAGATTTAGAGTTTGGCGGTAGCCGTCAAAACCAGCGTTAGAGGCTCCTAACGCTGGTTTTTACCGCCCGCTGGTATTTGGAGTCAGTCAGGAAAGGGTCTAACGCTCACTTTGCAGCCGCGACTTTTCCATACCGCAGATCCCCCTACGCCATTTGCGTATCCTATCTTTTCAATGGGATCTTTCTAACGCCGGTATTTAGAGTCGTGGCTGAAGTGAGCGTTAGAAATCTAACGACAAAACTCCAGCCGCAGAAAAAAGTCAGTAGTTAAGAGCTTTCTGGGCTAACGCCGATTTATAAAGCTCTTAACTACTGTGCTCTAAAGTACACTAACACCCATAAACTACCTATGTACCCCTAAACCGAGGTCCCCCCACATCGCCGCCACTCTATTAAATTTTTTTAACCCCTAATCTGCCGCTCCGTACACCGCCGCCACTTATGTTATCCCTATGTACCCCTAATCTGCTGCCCCTAATACCGCCGACCCCTACATAATATTTATTAACCCCTAATCTGCCGCCACCTCTATCGCTGACACCTGCATATTTTTTTTAACCCCTAATCTGCAGCTCCGTACACCGCCGCAACCTACATTATACCTATGTACCCCTAATCTGCTGCCCCTAACACCGACAACCCCTATATTATATGTATTAACCTCTAATCTGCCACCCCTGCTATCGCTGACCCCTGCATATTATTATTAACCCCTAATCTGCCGCTCCATACACCGCCGCAACCTACATTATACCTATGTACCCCTAATCTGCTGCCCCTAACACCGCCGACCCCTATATTATATTTATTAACCCCTAATCTGCCCCCCACAACGTCGCCGCCAGCTACCTACAATAATTAACCCCTAATCTGCCGACCGGATCTCGCCGCTACTCTAATAAATGGATTAACCCCAAAAGCTAAGTCTAACCCTAACACTAACACCCCCCTAAATTAAATATAATTTAAATCTAGCGAAATAAATTAACTCTTATTATATAAATTATTCCTATTTAAAGCTAAATACTTACCTGTAAAATAAACCCTAATATAGCTACAATATAAATTATAATTATATTGTAGCTATTTTAGGATTAATATTTATTTTACAGGCAACTTTGTAATTATTTTAACCAGGTACAATAGCTATTAAATAGTTAATAACTATTTAATAGCTTTAATATAGTTAAAATAATTACAAAATTACCTGTAAAATAAATCCTAACCTAAGTTACAATTAAACCTAACACTACACTATCAATAAATTAATTAAATACAATACCTACAAATAACTACAATTAAATAAACTAACTAAAGTACAAAAAATAAAAAAGAACTAAGTTACAAAAAATAAAAAAATATTTACAAACATTAGAAAAATATTACAACAATTTTAAACTAATTACACCTACTCTAAGCCCCCTAATAAAATAACAAAGACCCCCAAAATAAAAAAATGCCCTACCCTATTCTAAATTAAAAAAGTTCAAAGCTCTTTTACCTTACCAGCCCTGAAAAGGGCCATTTGCGGGGCCAAATAATTCAGCTCTTTTGCCTGTAAAAAAAAACATACAATACCCCGCCCCCCACATTACAACCCACCACCCACATACCCCTAATCTAACCCAAACCCCCCTTAAATAAACCTAACACTAAGCCCCTGAAGATCTTCCTACCTTATCTTCACCATGCCAGGTTCACCGATCCGTCCTCCGAAGTCTTGATCCAAGCCCAAGCGGGGGCTGGCGATCCATAATCCGGCTGAAGTTTTCTATCAAGCCGCGGCTGAAGAGGTCCAGAAGAGGCTCCAAAGTCTTCATCCTATCCGGGAAGAAGAGGAGATCCGGACCGGCAACCATCTTGATCCAAGCGGCATCTTCTATCTTCATCCGATGACGAACGGCTCCATCTTGAAGACCTCCAGCGCGGATCCATCTTCTTCTTCCGACGTCCAACTGAAGAATGAAGGTTCCTTTAAGGGACGTCATCCAAGATGGCGTCCCTCGAATTCCGATTGGCTGATAGGATTCTATCAGCCAATCGGAATTAAAGTAGGAAAATTCTGATTGGCTGATGGAATCAGCCAATCAGATTCAAGTTCAATCCGATTGGCTGATTGGATCAGCCAATCAGATTGAGCTTGCATTCTATTGGCTGATCGGAACAGCCAATAGAATGCGAGCTCAATCTGATTGGCTGATCCAATCAGCCAATCGGATTGAACTTGAATCTGATTGGCTGATTCCATCAGCCAATCAGAATTTTCCTACCTTAATTCTGATTGGCTGATAGAATCCTATCAGCCAATCGGAATTCGAGGGACGCCATCTTGGATGATGTCCCTTAAAGGAACCTTTATTCTTTAGTTGGACGTCGGAAGAAGAAGATGGATCCGCGCTGGAGGTCTTCAAGATTGAGCCGTTCGTCATCGGATGAAGATAGAAGATGCCGCTTGGATCAAGATGGTTGCCGGTCCGGATCTCCTCTTCTTCCCGGATAGGATGAAGACTTTGGAGCCTCTTCTGGACCTCTTCAGCCGCGGCTTGATAGAAGACTTCAGCCGGATTATGGATCGCCAGCCCCTGCTTGGGCTTGGATCAAGACTTCGGAGGACGGATCGGTGAACCTGGCATGGTGAAGATAAGGTAGGAAGATCTTCAGGGGCTTAGTGTTAGGTTTATTTAAGGGGGATTTGGGTTAGATTAGGGGTATGTGGGTGGTGGGTTGTAATGTTGGGGGGGTATTGTATGTTTTTTTTTACAGGCAAAAGAGCTGAATTATTTGGGGCATGCCCCGCAAATGGCCCTTTTCAGGGCTGGTAAGGTAAAAGAGCTTTGAACTTTTTTAATTTAGAATAGGGTAGGGCATTGTTTTTATTTTGGGGGTCTTGGTTATTTTATTAGGGGGCTTAGAGTAGGTGTAATTAGTTTAAAATTGTTGTAATATTTTTCTAATGTTTGAAAATATTTTTTTATTTTTTGTAACTTAGTTCTTTTTTATTTTTTGTACTTTAGTTAGTTTATTTAATTGTAGTTATTTGTAGGTATTGTATTTAATTAATTTATTGATAGTGTAGTGTTAGGTTTAATTGTAACTTAGGTTAGGATTTATTTTACAGGTAATTTTGTAATTATTTTAACTATTTTAGCTATTAAATAGTTATTAACTATTTAATAGCTATTGTACCTGGTTAAAATAATTACAAAGTTGCCTATAAAATAAATATTAATCCTAAAATAGCTAAAATATAATTATAATTTATATTGTAGCTATATTAGGGTTTATTTTACAGGTAAGTATTTAGCTTTAAATAGGAATAATTTATATAATAAGAGTTAATTTATTTTGTTAGATTTAAATTATATTTAACTTAGGGGGGTGTTAGTGTTACGGTTAGACTTAGCTTTAGGGGTTAATCCATTTATTAGCGTAGCGGCGAGATCCGGTCGGCAGATTAGGGGTTAATTATTGTAGGTAGCTGGCGGCGACGTTATGGGGGGCAGATTAGGGGTTAATAAATATAATATAGGGATCGGCGGTGTTAGGGGCAGCAGATTAGGGGTACATAGATATAATGTAGGTTGCGGCGGTGTACGGAGCGTCAGATTAGGGGTTAAAAAAAATATGCAGGTGTCAGCGATAGCGGGGGCGGCAGATTAGGGGTTAATAAGTGTAAGGTTAGGGGTGTTTAGACTCGGGGTACATGTTAGAGTGTTAGGTGCAGACGTAGGAAGTGTTTCCCCATAGAAAACAATGGGGCTGCGTTAGGAGCTGAACGCTGCTTTTTTGCAGGTGTTAGGTTTTTTTCCAACTCAAATGGCCCCATTGTTTTCTATGGGGGAATCGTGCACGAGCACGTTTTTGAAGCTGGCCGCGTCCGTAAGCACCGCTGGTATCGAGAGTTGCAGTGGCGTTAAATATGCTCTACGCTCCCTTTTTTGGAGCCTAACGCAGCCATTCTGTGAACTCTAAATACCAGCAGTATTTAAAAGGTGCGGGGGGAAAAAAGCACGCGTAGCTAACGCACCCCTTTGGCCGCAGAACTCTAAATCTAGCCGCTAGGATTTTACAGTTTTTTCAGGATGGTTTGGATAAGTTTGTCTGCAAATTTTTTTGAAGGGACAAATCTCTGTTCTTTCTGTTTTATTTTCTAGAAAGATTGTTTAAACTTCCTGATATTCACTGTTTTTTTTTAGGATTTGGTTGGTATCAAGCCTGTTCATTTATTAATTTCTCCTTTTTGGAGTCTTATTTGGCTTAAGATTTTGCAGGCTCTTTCTTTTGAGCCTGTATTTTCTTTGAAGATTATCTACTTTCTTGTAAAGTGTTGTTTCTTTTGACTATCTCTTCTGCTACAAGAGTTTCTGATTTATCAGCTCTCTCTTGTGTGTCTCCTTATCTGTTTTTTTTCATCTAGATAAGTTGTTTTGTGGACTTCTTTTTTCTTAAGGTTGAACACCATTAGTAGATAAATTGTTGTTCCTTCCTTGTGTCATATTCCTAAAGAATTCTTTGATTGTTCCTTACATCCTTTGGATGTGATAAGAGCTTTATAATTCTATATCAAGGTTACTAGGATTTCAGAAGACTTCTAGTCTATTTGTTGTTTTTCTGGTTCCAGAGAAGGTTTGAAAGCCTCTGCCATTTCTTTAGCATCCTCGTTAAAGCTTTTGTTTCTCAAGGCTTATTTGGAGGCAGTCGCCATTTCTTGGGCTTTTTCAGAATGAGGCTTAGGTTGATCAGATTTGCAAATCAGTAATTTGGTCTTCTTTGCTTACTTTTATTGTTTTTACCATTTTGATGTATTTTGCTTCTTTTGAAGCAGTCTTTGGTATAAAAGTTCTTCAGGCAGCTGTCTCAGATTGACTCTACAGCTTTTGATTTAAGTTTTTTTCGTGGATTTAATTTCTCAGTGGAAAAAGCTGTTGTTATTTTATCCCTCCCTCTCTAGTGACTCTCTGTGGACTTCCACATCTTGGGTATTTCTATCCCATACATCACTAGCTCATAGACTCTTGCCAATTACATAAAAGAAAAGATAATTTATGTAAGAACTTACCTGATAAATTAATTTCTTTCATATTGGCAAGAGTCCATGAGGCCCACCCTTTTTATAGTGGTTATGTTTTTTTTTTTATAAAAGCACAATTATATTTCCAGTTCCTCTTTTTGTATGCTTTTTACTCCTTTTTTATCACCTCACTACTTGGCTATTCATTAAACTGAGTTGTGGGTGTGGTGGGAGGTGTACTTATAGGCATTTGAGGTTTGGGAAACTTTGCCCCCTCCTGGTAGGAATGTATATCCCATACGTCACTAGCTCATGGACTCTTGCCAATATGAAAGAAATGAATTTATCAGGTAAGTTCTTACATAAATTATGTTTTTTATATTTATTTGTTATACGACAAAATCTGTTATAGGATACTTTCACATAAATTAATGTGTATTTGTATTTCTAGAAGTCATGATATGCTTTTATCTCATATTTTTTTTATAAATGATTATTAATGCTAGAATTTGTACATATATCTTTGCACATACTTGTATATAGGGCTGCATGATTAATCGCAGATGCGGTTTTAAACCGCGATTAATCGCAGCGGTTTTAAAACCGCGAGAGTACGCAATTTAATGAAGGCGGAGAGGGAGGATGAGAGGCGGACCAGTGTGCAGCCGTGGGAGGACCTGAGAATGCCCGCAAAACAACCATTTTGGAAGAGATTGAAGAGTGTGTGTGAGTCAACTCAGTTGTGAGCAATAAAGTGAATATTGTAAAAAAACTTTAAAGTGCGTTACTGATTTTTTTTAAAAAAATTTTTTTTAACTTCTTTGGTGCATAACATTGAATTTGATTATATATTACCATAATACAATATATTTTATTTATAAATGTTCATTAAGAGTTGCTTGTAGGATGTATTGTGAAGGGAATTGTAAAATATAATATATTCAACATGATGTTACCCCTGTACAGCACTGTGCAATCTGTTGACACATTACATATAAATAATAACTAGCTATTAGACTGTAAGCTCTGTAAGTAACAGCACTGCGTAATCCTTGTGTGCCGGTCTATGTATTGTACCCCCTGTACAGTGCTGTGCAATCTGTTAGCACATTACAGATAAATAATAACTAGCTATTAGACTGTAAGCTCTGTAGGCAACATCACTGTGTGATCCATGTGTGCCAGTCTATGTATTATACCCCCTGTACAGCACTGTGCAATCTGCTGGCACATTACAGATAAATAATAACTAGCTATTAGACTGTAAGCTCTGTAGGCAACAGCACTATATGATCCTTGTGTGCCAGTCTATGTATTGTACCCCCTGTACAGCGCTGTGCAATCTGCTGGCACATTACAGATAAATAATAACTAGCTATTAGACTGTAAGCTCTGTATGTAACAGCACTGTGTGATCCTTGTGTGCCAGTCTATGTATTGTACCCCCTGTACAGCGCTGTGCAATCTGTTGGCACATTACAGATAAATAATAACTAGCTATTAGACTGTAAGCTCTGTAGGTAACAGCACTGTGTGATCCTTGTGTGCCAGTCTATGTATTGTACCCCCTGTACAGCGCTGTGCAATCTGTTGGCACATTACAGATAAATAATAACTAGCTATTAGACTGTAAGCTCTGTATGTAACAGCACTGTGTGATCCTTGTGTGCCGGTCTATGTATTGTACCCCCTGTACAGCGCTGTGCAATCTGTTGGCACATTACAGATAAATAATAACTAGCTATTAGACTGTAAGCTCTGTAGGCAACAGCACTGTGTGATCCTTGTGTGCCGGTCTATGTATTATACCCCCTGTACAGCGCTGTGCAATCTGTTGGCACATTACAGATACATATAAACTAGCTATTAGACTGTAAGCTCTGTAGGCAACAGCACTGTGTGATCCTTGTGTGCCGGTCTATGTATTATACCCCCTGTACAGCGCTGTGCAATCTGTTGGCACATTACAGATAAATAATAACTAGCTATTAGACTGTAAGCTCTGTAGGCAACAGCACTGTGTGATCCTTGTGTGCCGGTCTATGTATTATACCCCCTGTACAGCGCTGTGCAATCTGTTGGCACATTACAGATACATATAAACTAGCTATTAGACTGTAAGCTCTGTAGGCAACAGCACTGTGTGATCCTTGTGTGCCGGTCTATGTATTATACCCCCTGTACAGCGCTGTGCAATCTGTTGGCACATTACAGATAAATAATAACTAGCTATTAGACTGTAAGCTCTGTAGGCAACAGCACTGTGTGATCCTTGTGTGCCGGTCTATGTATTATACCCCCTGTACAGCGCTGTGCAATCTGTTGGTACATTACAGATAAATAATAACTAGCTATTAGACTGTAAGCTCTGTATGTAACAGCACTGTGTGATCCTTGTGTGCCAGTCTATGTATTGTACCCCCTGTACAGTGCTGTGCAATCTGCTGGCACATTACAGACAAATAATAACTAGCTATTAGACTGTAAGCTCTGTAGGCAACAGCACTGTGTGATCCTTGTGTGCCAGTCTATGTATTATACCCCCTGTACAGCGCTGTGCAATCTGCTGGCACATTTCATATAAATAATAACTAGCTATTAGACTGTAAGCTCTGTAGGTAACAGCACTATATGACCCTTGTGTGCCGGTCTATGTATTATACCCCCTGTACAGCGCTGTGCAAACTGCTGGCACATTATAGATAAATAATAACTAGCTATTAGACTGTAAGCTCTGTAGGTAACAGCACTATATGATCCTTGTGTGCCAGTCTATGTATTATACCTCCTGTACAACGCTGTGCAATCTGTTGGTACATTACAGATAAATAATAACTAGCTATTAGACTGTAAGCTCTGTTGGTAACAGCACTATATGATCCTTGTGTGCCAGTCTATGTATTATACCCCCTGTACAGCGCTGAGCAATCTGTTGGCACATTACAGATAAATAATAACTAGCTATTAGACTGTAAGCTCTGTAGGTAACAGCACTGTGTGATCCTTGTGTGCCAGTCTATGTATTGTACCCCCTTGTACAGCACTGTGTAGTCTGCTGGCACATTACAGATAAATAATAGCTAGCTATTAGACTGTAAGCTCTGTAGGTAACAGCACTATATGATCCTTGTGTGCCAGTCTATGTATTATACCCCCTGTACAGCACTCTGCAATCTGCTGGCACATTACAGATAAATAATAACTATCTATTAGACTGTAAGCTCTGTAGGTAACAGCACTGTGTGATCCTTGTGTGCCGGTCTATGTATTATACCCTCTGTACAGCCCTGTGCAATCTGTTGGCACATTACAGATAAATAATAACTAGCTATTAGACTGTAAGCTCTGTAGGTAACAGCACTGTGTGATCCTTGTGTGCCAGTCTATGTATTATACCCCCTGTAAAGCGGTGTGCAATCTGTTAGCACATTACAGATAAATAATAACTAGCTATTAGACTGTAAGCTCTGTAGGTAACAGCACTGTGCGATCCTTGTGTGCTAGTCTATGTATTGTACCCCCTGTACAACGCTGTGCAATCTGTTGGCACATTACAGATAAATAATAACTAGCTATTAGACTGTAAGCTCTGTAGGTAACAGCACTATATGATCCTTGTGTGCCAGTCTATGTATTATACCCCCTGTACAGCGCTGTGCAATCTGTTGGCATATAACAGATAAATAATAACTAGCTATTAGACTGTAAGCTCTGTAGGTAACAGCACTGCGTAATCCTTGTGTGCCAGTCTATGTATTATACCCCCTGTACAGTGCTGTGCAATCTGCTGGCACATTTCATATAAATAATAAATAGCTATTAGACTGTAAGCTCTGTAGGTAACAGCACTATATGACCCTTGTGTGCCAGTCTATGTATTGTACCCCCTGTACAGCGCTGTGCAATCTGCTGGCACATTACAGATAAATAATAACTAGCTATTAGACTGTAAGCTCTGTACGTAACAGCCCTATATGATCCTTGTGTGCCAGTCTATGTATTATACCCCCTGTACAGCGCTGTGCAATCTGTTGGCACATTACAGATAAATAATAACTAGCTATTAGACTGTAAGCTCTGTAGGTAACCGCACTATATGACCCTTGTGTGCCAGTCTATGTATTATACCCCCTGTACAGCGCTGTGCAAACTGTTGGCACATTACAGATAAATAATAACTAGCTATTAGACTGTAAGCTCTGTAGGTAACCGCACTATATGACCCTTGTGTGCCAGTCTATGTATTATACCCCCTGTACAGCGCTGTGCAATCTGTTGGCACATTACAGATAAATAATAACTAGCTATTAGACTGTAAGCTCTGTAGGTAACCGCACTATATGACCCTTGTGTGCCAGTCTATGTATTATACCCTCTGTACAGCGCTGTGCAATCTGTTAGCACATTACAGATAAATAATAACTAGCTATTAGACTGTAAGCTCTGTAGGTAACAGCACTGCGTAATCCTTGTGTGCCGGTCTATGTATTATACCCCCTGTACAACGCTGTGCAATCTGTTGGCACATTACAGATAAATAATAACTAGCTATTAGACTGTAAGCTCTGTAGGTAACAGCACTGCGTAATCCTTGTGTGCCAGTCTATGTATTATACCCCCCTGTACAGCGCTGTGCAATCTGTTGGCACATTACAGATAAATAATAACTAGCTATTAGACTGTAAGCTCTGTAGGTAACAGCACTATATGACCCTTGTGTGCCAGTCTATATATTATACCCCCTGTACAGCGCTGTGCAATCTGCTGGCACATTACAGATAAATAATAACTAGCTATTAGACTGTAAGCTCTGTAGGTAACAGCACTATATGATCCTTGTGTGCCAGTCTATGTATTATACCCCCTGTACAGCGCTGTGCAATCTGCTGGCACATTACAGATAAATAATAACTAGCTATTAGACTGTAAGTTCTTTAGGTAACAGCACTGTGTGATCCTTGTGTGCCAGTCTATGTATTGTACCCCCTGTACAGTGCTGTGCAATCTGTTGGCACATTACAGATAAATAATAACTAGCTATTAGACTGTAAGCTCTGTAGGTAACAGCACTATATGACCCTTGTGTGCCAGTCTATGTATTGTACCCCCTGTACAGCGCTGTGCAATCTGCTGGCACATTACAGATAAATAATAACTAGCTATTAGACTGTAAGCTCTGTAGGTAACAGCACTATATGATCCTTGTGTGCCAGTCTATGTATTATACCCCCTGTACAGCGCTGTGCAATCTGCTGGCACATTACAGATAAATAATAACTAGCTATTAGACTGTAAGCTCTGTATGTAACAGCACTGTGTGATCCTTGTGTGCCAGTCTATGTATTGTTCCCTTCCTGTACAGCGCTGTGCAATCTGTTGGCACATTACAGATAAATAATAACTAGCTATTACACTGTAAGCTCTGTAGGCAACAGCACTGTGTGATCCTTGTGTGCCAGTCTATGTATTGTACCCCCTGTACAGCGCTGTGCAATCTGCTGGCACATTACAGATAAATAATAACTAGCTATTAGTCTGTAAGCTCTGTAGGTAACAGCACTGTGTGACCCTTGTGTGCCAGTCTATGTATTGTACCCCCTGTACAGCGCTGTGCAATCTGCTGGCACATTACAGATAAATAATAACTAGCTATTAGACTGTAAGCTCTGTAGGTAACAGCACTATATGACCCTTGTGTGCCGGTCTATGTATTGTACCCCCTGTACAGCGCTGTGCAATCTGCTGGCACATTACAGATAAATAATAACTAGCTATTAGACTGTAAGTTCTTTAGGGAACAGCACTGTGTGATCCTTGTGTGCCGGTCTATGTATTGTACCCCCTGTACAGCGCTGTGCAATCTGCTGGCACATTACAGATAAATAATAACTAGCTATTAGACTGTAAGCTCTGTAGGTAACAGCACTGTGTGATCCTTGTGTGCCAGTCTATGTATTGTACCCCCTGTACAGCACTGTGCAATCTGCTGGCACATTACAGATAAATAATAACTAGCTATTAGACTGTAAGCTCTGTAGGTAACAGCACTATATGATCCTTGTGTGCCAGTCTATGTATTGTACCCTTCCTGTACAGCGCTGTGCAATCTGCTGGCACATTACAGATAAATAATAACTAGCTATTAGACTGTAAGCTCTGTAGGTAACAGCACTATATGATCCTTGTGTGCCAGTCTATGTATTGTACCCCCTGTACAGCGCTGTGCAATCTGCTGGCACATTACAGATAAATAATAACTAGCTATTAGACTGTAAGCTCTGTAGGTAACAGCACTGTGTGATCCTTGTGTGCCAGTCTATGTATTATACCCCCTGTACAGTGCTGTGCAATCTGCTGGCACATTTCAGATAAATAATAACTAGCTATTAGACTGTAAGCTCTGTAGGTAACAGCACTGTGTGATCCTTGTGTGCCAGTCTATGTATTTTACCCCCTGTACAGCGCTGTGCAATCTGTTGGCACATTACAGATAAATAATAACTAGCTATTAGACTGTAAGCTCTGTAGGTAACAGCACTGTGTGACCCTTGTGTGCCGGTCTATGTATTATACCCTCTGTACAGCGCTGTGCAATCTGTTAGCACATTACAGATAAATAATAACTAGCTATTAGACTGTAAGCTCTGTAGGTAACAGCACTGCGTAATCCTTGTGTGCCGGTCTATGTATTATACCCCCTGTACAAAGCTGTGCAATCTGTTGGCACATTACAGATAAATAATAACTAGCTATTAGACTGTAAGCTCTGTAGGTAACAGCACTGTGTGATCCTTGTGTGCCAGTCTATGTATTATACCCCCTGTACAGCACTGTGCAATCTGCTGGCACATTACAGATAAATAATAACTAGCTATTAGACTGTAAGCTCTGTAGGTAACAGCACTATATGATCCTTGTGTGCCAGTCTATGTATTATACCCCCTGTACAGCACTGTGCAATCTGCTGGCACATTACAGATAAATAATAACTAGCTATTAGACAGTAAGCTCTGTAGGTAACAGCACTGTGTAATCCTTGTGTGCCAGTCTATGTATTATACCCCCTGTACAGCGCTGTGCAATCTGTTAGCACATTACAGATAAATAATAACTAGCTATTAGACTATAAGCTCTGTAGGCAACAGCACTATATGATCCTTGTGTGCCAGTCTATGTATTATACCCCTGTACAGCGCTGTGCAATCTGTTGGCACATTACATATAAATAATAACTAGCTATTAGACTGTAAGCTCTGTAGGTAACAGCACTGTGTGATCCTTGTGTGCCAGTCTATGTATTGTACCCCCTGTATAGTGCTGTGCAATCTGCTGGCACATTACAGACAAATAATAACTAGCTATTAGACTGTAAGCTCTGTAGGCAACAGCACTGTGTGATCCTTGTGTGCCAGTCTATGTATTATACCCCCTGTACAGCGCTGTGCAAACTGCTGGCACATTATAGATAAATAATAACTAGCTATTAGACTGTAAGCTCTGTAGGTAACAGCACTATATGATCCTTGTGTGCCAGTCTATGTATTATACCTCCTGTACAACGCTGTGCAATCTGTTGGTACATTACAGATAAATAATAACTAGCTATTAGACTGTAAGCTCTGTAGGTAACAGCACTGTGTGATCCTTGTGTGCCGGTCTATGTATTGTACCCCCTGTACAGCGCTGTGCAATCTGCTGGCACATTACAGATAAATAATAACTAGCTATTAGACTGTAAGCTCTGTTGGTAACAGCACTATATGATCCTTGTGTGCCAGTCTATGTATTATACACCCTGTACAGCGCTGAGCAATCTGTTGGCACATTACAGATAAATAATAACTAGCTATTAGACTGTAAGCTCTGTAGGTAACAGCACTGTGTGATCCTTGTGTGCCAGTCTATGTATTGTATCCCCTTGTACAGCACTGTGTAGTCTGCTGGCACATTACAGATAAATAATAGCTAGCTATTAGACTGTAAGCTCTGTAGGTAACAGCACTATATGATCCTTGTGTGCCAGTCTATGTATTATACCCCCTGTACAGCACTCTGCAATCTGCTGGCACATTACAGATAAATAATAACTATCTATTAGACTGTAAGCTCTGTAGGTAACAGCACTGTGTGATCCTTGTGTGCCGGTCTGTGTATTATACCCTCTGTACAGCCCTGTGCAATCTGTTGGCACATTACAGATAAATAATAACTAGCTATTAGACTGTAAGCTCTGTAGGTAACAGCACTGTGTGATCCTTGTGTGCCAGTCTATGTATTATACCCCCTGTACAGCGGTGTGCAATCTGTTAGCACATTACAGATAAATAATAACTAGCTATTAGACTGTAAGCTCTGTAGGTAACAGCACTGTGCGATCCTTGTGTGCCAGTCTATGTATTGTACCCCCTGTACAACGCTGTGCAATCTGTTGGCACATTACAGATAAATAATAACTAGCTATTAGACTGTAAGCTCTGTAGGTAACAGCACTATATGATCCTTGTGTGCCAGTCTATGTATTATACCCCCTGTACAGCGCTGTGCAATCTGTTGGCACATAACAGATAAATAATAACTAGCTATTAGACTGTAAGCTCTGTAGGTAACAGCACTGCGTAATCCTTGTGTGCCAGTCTATGTATTATACCCCCTGTACAGTGCTGTGCAATCTGTTGGCACATTACAGATAAATAATAACTAGCTATTAGACTGTAAGCTCTGTAGGCAACAGCCCTATATGATCCTTGTGTGCCAGTCTATGTATTGTACCCCCTGTACAGTGCTGTGCAATCATCTGCTGGCACATTACAGATAAATAATAACTAGCTATTAGACTGTAAGCTCTGTAGGTAACAGCACTGCGTAATCCTTGTGTGCCAGTCTATGTATTATACCCCCTGTACAGTGCTGTGCAATCTGCTGGCACATTTCATATAAATAATAAATAGCTATTAGACTGTAAGCTCTGTAGGTAACAGCACTATATGACCCTTGTGTGCCAGTCTATGTATTGTACCCCCTGTACAGCGCTGTGCAATCTGCTGGCACATTACAGATAAATAATAACTAGCTATTAGACTGTAAGCTCTGTACGTAACAGCCCTATATGATCCTTGTGTGCCAGTCTATGTATTATACCCCCTGTACAGCGCTGTGCAATCTGTTGGCACATTACAGATAAATAATAACTAGCTATTAGACTGTAAGCTCTGTAGGTAACCACACTATATGACCCTTGTGTGCCAGTCTATGTATTATACCCCCTGTACAGCGCTGTGCAAACTGTTGGCACATTACAGATAAATAATAACTAGCTATTAGACTGTAAGCTCTGTAGGTAACCGCACTATATGACCCTTGTGTGCCAGTCTATGTATTATACCCCCTGTACAGCGCTGTGCAATCTGCTGGCACATTACAGATAAATAATAACTAGCTATTAGACTGTAAGCTCTGTAGGTAACCGCACTATATGACCCTTGTGTGCCAGTCTATGTATTATACCCTCTGTACAGCGCTGTGCAATCTGTTAGCACATTACAGATAAATAATAACTAGCTATTAGACTGTAAGCTCTGTAGGTAACAGCACTGTGTGATCCTTGTGTGCCGGTCTATGTATTATACCCCCTGTACAGCGCTGTGCAAACTGCTGGCACATTATAGATAAATAATAACTAGCTATTAGACTGTAAGCTCTGTAGGTAACAGCACTATATGATCCTTGTGTGCCAGTCTATGTATTATACCTCCTGTACAACGCTGTGCAATCTGTTGGTACATTACAGATAAATAATAACTAGCTATTAGACTGTAAGCTCTGTAGGTAACAGCACTGTGTGATCCTTGTGTGCCGGTCTATGTATTGTACCCCCTGTACAGCGCTGTGCAATCTGCTGGCACATTACAGATAAATAATAACTAGCTATTAGACTGTAAGCTCTGTTGGTAACAGCACTATATGATCCTTGTGTGCCAGTCTATGTATTATACACCCTGTACAGCGCTGAGCAATCTGTTGGCACATTACAGATAAATAATAACTAGCTATTAGACTGTAAGCTCTGTAGGTAACAGCACTGTGTGATCCTTGTGTGCCAGTCTATGTATTGTACCCCCTTGTACAGCACTGTGTAGTCTGCTGGCACATTACAGATAAATAATAGCTAGCTATTAGACTGTAAGCTCTGTAGGTAACAGCACTATATGATCCTTGTGTGCCAGTCTATGTATTATACCCCCTGTACAGCACTCTGCAATCTGCTGGCACATTACAGATAAATAATAACTATCTATTAGACTGTAAGCTCTGTAGGTAACAGCACTGTGTGATCCTTGTGTGCCGGTCTGTGTATTATACCCTCTGTACAGCCCTGTGCAATCTGTTGGCACATTACAGATAAATAATAACTAGCTATTAGACTGTAAGCTCTGTAGGTAACAGCACTGTGTGATCCTTGTGTGCCAGTCTATGTATTATACCCCCTGTACAGCGGTGTGCAATCTGTTAGCACATTACAGATAAATAATAACTAGCTATTAGACTGTAAGCTCTGTAGGTAACAGCACTGTGCGATCCTTGTGTGCCAGTCTATGTATTGTACCCCCTGTACAACGCTGTGCAATCTGTTGGCACATTACAGATAAATAATAACTAGCTATTAGACTGTAAGCTCTGTAGGTAACAGCACTATATGATCCTTGTGTGCCAGTCTATGTATTATACCCCCTGTACAGCGCTGTGCAATCTGTTGGCACATAACAGATAAATAATAACTAGCTATTAGACTGTAAGCTCTGTAGGTAACAGCACTGCGTAATCCTTGTGTGCCAGTCTATGTATTATACCCCCTGTACAGTGCTGTGCAATCTGCTGGCACATTACAGATAAATAATAACTAGCTATTAGACTGTAAGCTCTGTAGGCAACAGCCCTATATGATCCTTGTGTGCCAGTCTATGTATTGTACCCCCTGTACAGTGCTGTGCAATCATCTGCTGGCACATTACAGATAAATAATAACTAGCTATTAGACTGTAAGCTCTGTAGGTAACAGCACTGCGTAATCCTTGTGTGCCAGTCTATGTATTATACCCCCTGTACAGTGCTGTGCAATCTGCTGGCACATTTCATATAAATAATAAATAGCTATTAGACTGTAAGCTCTGTAGGTAACAGCACTATATGACCCTTGTGTGCCAGTCTATGTATTGTACCCCCTGTACAGCGCTGTGCAATCTGCTGGCACATTACAGATAAATAATAACTAGCTATTAGACTGTAAGCTCTGTACGTAACAGCCCTATATGATCCTTGTGTGCCAGTCTATGTATTATACCCCCTGTACAGCGCTGTGCAATCTGTTGGCACATTACAGATAAATAATAACTAGCTATTAGACTGTAAGCTCTGTAGGTAACCACACTATATGACCCTTGTGTGCCAGTCTATGTATTATACCCCCTGTACAGCGCTGTGCAAACTGTTGGCACATTACAGATAAATAATAACTAGCTATTAGACTGTAAGCTCTGTAGGTAACCGCACTATATGACCCTTGTGTGCCAGTCTATGTATTATACCCCCTGTACAGCGCTGTGCAATCTGCTGGCACATTACAGATAAATAATAACTAGCTATTAGACTGTAAGCTCTGTAGGTAACCGCACTATATGACCCTTGTGTGCCAGTCTATGTATTATACCCTCTGTACAGCGCTGTGCAATCTGTTAGCACATTACAGATAAATAATAACTAGCTATTAGACTGTAAGCTCTGTAGGTAACAGCACTGTGTGATCCTTGTGTGCCGGTCTATGTATTATACCCCCTGTACAGCGCTGTGCAAACTGCTGGCACATTATAGATAAATAATAACTAGCTATTAGACTGTAAGCTCTGTAGGTAACAGCACTATATGATCCTTGTGTGCCAGTCTATGTATTATACCTCCTGTACAACGCTGTGCAATCTGTTGGTACATTACAGATAAATAATAACTAGCTATTAGACTGTAAGCTCTGTAGGTAACAGCACTGTGTGATCCTTGTGTGCCGGTCTATGTATTGTACCCCCTGTACAGCGCTGTGCAATCTGCTGGCACATTACAGATAAATAATAACTAGCTATTAGACTGTAAGCTCTGTTGGTAACAGCACTATATGATCCTTGTGTGCCAGTCTATGTATTATACACCCTGTACAGCGCTGAGCAATCTGTTGGCACATTACAGATAAATAATAACTAGCTATTAGACTGTAAGCTCTGTAGGTAACAGCACTGTGTGATCCTTGTGTGCCAGTCTATGTATTGTACCCCCTTGTACAGCACTGTGTAGTCTGCTGGCACATTACAGATAAATAATAGCTAGCTATTAGACTGTAAGCTCTGTAGGTAACAGCACTATATGATCCTTGTGTGCCAGTCTATGTATTATACCCCCTGTACAGCACTCTGCAATCTGCTGGCACATTACAGATAAATAATAACTATCTATTAGACTGTAAGCTCTGTAGGTAACAGCACTGTGTGATCCTTGTGTGCCGGTCTGTGTATTATACCCTCTGTACAGCCCTGTGCAATCTGTTGGCACATTACAGATAAATAATAACTAGCTATTAGACTGTAAGCTCTGTAGGTAACAGCACTGTGTGATCCTTGTGTGCCAGTCTATGTATTATACCCCCTGTACAGCGGTGTGCAATCTGTTAGCACATTACAGATAAATAATAACTAGCTATTAGACTGTAAGCTCTGTAGGTAACAGCACTGTGCGATCCTTGTGTGCCAGTCTATGTATTGTACCCCCTGTACAACGCTGTGCAATCTGTTGGCACATTACAGATAAATAATAACTAGCTATTAGACTGTAAGCTCTGTAGGTAACAGCACTATATGATCCTTGTGTGCCAGTCTATGTATTATACCCCCTGTACAGCGCTGTGCAATCTGTTGGCACATAACAGATAAATAATAACTAGCTATTAGACTGTAAGCTCTGTAGGTAACAGCACTGCGTAATCCTTGTGTGCCAGTCTATGTATTATACCCCCTGTACAGTGCTGTGCAATCTGTTGGCACATTACAGATAAATAATAACTAGCTATTAGACTGTAAGCTCTGTAGGCAACAGCCCTATATGATCCTTGTGTGCCAGTCTATGTATTGTACCCCCTGTACAGTGCTGTGCAATCATCTGCTGGCACATTACAGATAAATAATAACTAGCTATTAGACTGTAAGCTCTGTAGGTAACAGCACTGCGTAATCCTTGTGTGCCAGTCTATGTATTATACCCCCTGTACAGTGCTGTGCAATCTGCTGGCACATTTCATATAAATAATAAATAGCTATTAGACTGTAAGCTCTGTAGGTAACAGCACTATATGACCCTTGTGTGCCAGTCTATGTATTGTACCCCCTGTACAGCGCTGTGCAATCTGCTGGCACATTACAGATAAATAATAACTAGCTATTAGACTGTAAGCTCTGTACGTAACAGCCCTATATGATCCTTGTGTGCCAGTCTATGTATTATACCCCCTGTACAGCGCTGTGCAATCTGTTGGCACATTACAGATAAATAATAACTAGCTATTAGACTGTAAGCTCTGTAGGTAACCACACTATATGACCCTTGTGTGCCAGTCTATGTATTATACCCCCTGTACAGCGCTGTGCAAACTGTTGGCACATTACAGATAAATAATAACTAGCTATTAGACTGTAAGCTCTGTAGGTAACCGCACTATATGACCCTTGTGTGCCAGTCTATGTATTATACCCCCTGTACAGCGCTGTGCAATCTGCTGGCACATTACAGATAAATAATAACTAGCTATTAGACTGTAAGCTCTGTAGGTAACCGCACTATATGACCCTTGTGTGCCAGTCTATGTATTATACCCTCTGTACAGCGCTGTGCAATCTGTTAGCACATTACAGATAAATAATAACTAGCTATTAGACTGTAAGCTCTGTAGGTAACAGCACTGTGTGATCCTTGTGTGCCGGTCTATGTATTATACCCTCTGTACAGCGCTGTGCAATCTGTTGGCACATTACAGATAAATAATAACTAGCTATTAGACTGTAAGCTCTGTAGGTAACAGCACTATATGACCCTTGTGTGCCAGTCTATGTATTATACCCCCTGTACAGCGCTGTGCAATCTGCTGGCACATTACAGATAAATTATAACTAGCTATTAGACTGTAAGCTCTGTAGGTAACAGCACTATATGATCCTTGTGTGCCAGTCTATGTATTATACCCCCTGTACAGCGCTGTGCAATCTGCTGGCACATTACAGATAAATAATAACTAGCTATTAGACTGTAAGTTCTTTAGGTAACAGCACTGTGTGATCCTTGTGTGCCGGTCTATGTATTGTACCCCCTGTACAGCGCTGTGCAATCTGCTGGCACATTACAGATAAATAATAACTAGCTATTAGACTGTAAGTTCTTTAGGTAACAGCACTGTGTGATCCTTGTGTGCCGGTCTATGTATTGTACCCCCTGTACAGTGCTGTGCAATCTGTTGGCACATTACAGATAAATAATAACTAGCTATTAGACTGTAAGCTCTGTAGGTAACAGCACTATATGATCCTTGTGTGCCAGTCTATGTATTATACCCCCTGTACAGCGCTGTGCAATCTGCTGGCACATTACAGATAAATAATAACTAGCTATTAGACTGTAAGCTCTGTATGTAACAGCACTGTGTGATCCTTGTGTGCCAGTCTATGTATTGTTCCCTTCCTGTACAGCGCTGTGCAATCTGTTGGCACATTACAGATAAATAATAACTAGCTATTACACTGTAAGCTCTGTAGGCAACAGCACTGTGTGATCCTTGTGTGCCAGTCTATGTATTGTACCCCCTGTACAGCGCTGTGCAATCTGCTGGCACATTACAGATAAATAATAACTAGCTATTAGTCTGTAAGCTCTGTAGGTAACAGCACTGTGTGACCCTTGTGTGCCAGTCTATGTATTGTACCCCCTGTACAGCGCTGTGCAATCTGCTGGCACATTACAGATAAATAATAACTAGCTATTAGACTGTAAGCTCTGTAGGTAACAGCACTATATGACCCTTGTGTGCCAGTCTATGTATTGTACCCCCTGTACAGCGCTGTGCAATCTGCTGGCACATTACAGATAAATAATAACTAGCTATTAGACTGGAAGTTCTTTAGGTAACAGCACTGTGTGATCCTTGTGTGCCGGTCTATGTATTGTACCCCCTGTACAGCGCTGTGCAATCTGCTGGCACATTACAGATAAATAATAACTAGCTATTAGACTGTAAGCTCTGTAGGTAACAGCACTATATGATCCTTGTGTGCCAGTCTATGTATTGTACCCTTCCTGTACAGCGCTGTGCAATCTGTTGGCACACAACAGATAAATAATAACTAGCTATTAGACTGTAAGCTCTGTAGGTAACAGCACTATATGATCCTTGTGTGCCAGTCTATGTATTATACCCCCTGTACAGTGCTGTGCAATCTGTTGGCACATTACAGATAAATAATAACTAGCTATTAGACTGTAAGCTCTGTAGGTAACAGCACTATATGATCCTTGTGTGCCAGTCTATGTATTATACCCCCTGTACAGCGCTGTGCAATCTGTTGGCACATTACAGATAAATAATAACTAGCTATTAGACTGTAAGCTCTGTAGGTAACAGCACTGCGTAATCCTTGTGTGCCGGTCTATGTATTATACCCTCTGTACAGCGCTGTGCAATCTGTTGGCACATTACAGATAAATAATAACTAGCTATTAGACTGTAAGCTCTGTAGGTAACAGCACTGTGTGATCCTTGTGTGCCAGTCTATGTATTATACCCTCTGTACAGCGCTGTGCAATCTGTTGGCACATTACAGATAAATAATAACTAGCTATTAGATTGTAAGCTCTGTAGGCAACATCACTGTGTGATCCATGTGTGCCAGTCTATGTATTATACCCCCTGTACAGCGCTGTGCAATCTGCTGGCACATTACAGATAAATAATAACTAGCTATTAGACTGTAAGCTCTGTATGTAACAGCACTGTGTGATCCTTGTGTGCCAGTCTATGTATTATACCCTCTGTACAGCGCTGTGCAATCTGTTGGCACATTACAGATAAATAATAACTAGCTATTAGACTGTAAGCTCTGTAGGCAACATCACTGTGTGATCCATGTGTGCCGGTCTATGTATTATACCCCCTGTACAGCGCTCTGCAATCTGCTGGCACATTACAGATAAATAATAACTAGCTATTAGACTGTAAGCTCTGTAGGTAACAGCACTGTGTGATCCTTGTGTGCCGGTCTATGTATTGTACCCCCTGTACAGCGCTGTGCAATCTGTTGGCACATTACAGATAAATAATAACTAGCTATTAGACTGTAAGTTCTTTAGGTAACAGCACTGTGTAATCTATGTGCACCAGTCTGACTCCCACCAATGACCTGAAACCTATAAAGTTAAACTGTAACAATATAACAAAATATGTCAAGAGTTTGTGCGCCAGCATATTCACTATTTCCTTTTATTTATTTTCCTGAGTTGTATATTAGCAAAGGTTGCACCCGATTATTTTTCCTGTTATTCAGTTTATCCATATTAAATTCATAGTGCCAGTTCCATTATTGTCTTCAGGCTACTGAGCTTCTATCATGTGTGATGCCACTGTGCTCTAGCAGAGAGTGATGTAACTTTGCTTCTATCAGTTGTGATGTCACTGTGCTCTAGCAGAGTATGACATCACAAAATACAAGTGTGCACAAGGCCAGTGCTGACCTGTGAGGGTTATTGGGGCTATGTGCAGCTCGCATCTTCCTCGTTACTTGTAAGAATGGAGCTGTTTTACACTCATGACATCATCCCCATTCAAAAAGGAAATGATTATTTGAGAGAGGAAAATGCAGAATTGAGGAAACTGGTGGGATTAGTGCAGGAAAACTATGAACTCAAAAGAATCCTTCAGAGCACAGCTAACCAGTTTGGTGAAATCCCTTCTCCGGTTAGAAAAGAGTTAAAACATACAACATATGAAGACAATGATTCCCCAGAGCAAGAGGAAATACAAGGTAGCAAACAAGGATGGTAAAAAAAATATGTCCTTATTTTGTGCAGTAGCCTCTATACTGTCTGTAATGTGCAGCAGTCTGTATACTGTCTGTTATGTGCCACAGCCTCTATACCGTCTGTAATGTTCAGCAGTCTGTATACTGTCTGTTATGTGCAGTAGTCTGTATACTGTCCGTTATGTGCCGCAGTCTGTATACTGTCTGTTATGTGCAGTAGCCTGTATACTGTCTGTTATGTGCCGCAGCCTGTATACTGTCTGTTATGTGCAGCAGTCTGTATACTGTCTGTTATGTGCAGTAGCCTGTATACTGTCTGTTATCTGCCACAGCCTCTATACGGTCTGTAATGTGCAGCAGTCTGTATACTGTCTGTTATGTGCCACAGCCTCTATACCGTCTGTAATGTTCAGCAGTCTGTATACTGTCTGTTATGTGCAGTAGTCTGTATACTGTCCGTTATGTGCCGCAGTCTGTATACTGTCTGTTATGTGCCACAGCCTCTATACCGTCTGTAATGTTCAGCAGTCTGTATACTGTCTGTTATGTGCAGCAGTCTGTATACTGTCTGTTATGTGCAGTAGTCTATATACTGTCTGTTATGTGCCGCAGCCTGTATACTGCCTGTTATGTGCCACAGCCTCTATACCGTCTGTAATGTTCAGCAGTCTGTATACTGTCTGTTATGTGCAGCAGTCTGTATACTGTCTGTTATGTGCAGTAGCCTGTATACTGTCTGTTATCTGCCACAGCCTCTATACGGTCTGTAATGTGCAGCAGTCTGTATACTGTCTGTTATGTGCCACAGCCTCTATACCGTCTGTAATGTTCAGCAGTCTGTTTACTGTCTGTTATGTGCAGTAGTCTGTATACTGTCTGTTATGTGCCGCAGTCTGTATACTGTCTGCAATGTGCAGCAGTCTGTATACTGTCTGTTATGTGCCACACAGCCTCTATACCATCTGTAATGTTCTGCAGCCTGTATACTGTCTGTTATGTGCAGTAGTCTGTATACTGTCTGTTATGTGCCGCAGCCTGTATACTGCCTGTTATGTGCCACAGCCTCTATACCGTCTGTAATGTTCAGCAGTCTGTATACTGTCTGTTATGTGCAGCAGTCTGTATACTGTCTGTTATGTGCAGTAGCCTGTATACTGTCTGTTATCTGCCACAGCCTCTATACGGTCTGTAATGTGCAGCAGTCTGTATACTGTTTGTTATGTGCCACAGCCTCTATACCGTCTGTAATGTTCAGCAGTCTGTTTACTGTCTGTTATGTGCAGTAGTCTGTATACTGTCTGTTATGTGCCGCAGTCTGTATACTGTCTGCAATGTGCAGCAGTCTGTATACTGTCTGTTATGTGCCACACAGCCTCTATACCATCTGTAATGTTCTGCAGTCTGTATACTGTCTGTTATGTGCAGTAGCCTGTATACTGTCTGTTATGTGCCGCAGCCTGTATACTGTCTGTTATGTGCAGCAGTCTGTATACTGTCTGTTATGTGCAGTAGCCTGTATACTGTCTGTTATGTGCCGCAGTCTGTATACTGCCTGTTATGTGCAGCAGTCTGTATACTGTCTGTTATGTGCCGCAGTCTGTATACTGCCTGTTATGTGCCGCAGCCTCTATTCTGTTGGTAATGTGCAGCAGTGTGTATACTGTCTGTAATGTTCAGCAGTCTGTATACTGTCTGTTATGTGCAGTAGCCTGTATACTGTCTTTTATGTGCCGCATGCTGTATACTGCCTGTTATGTGCCGCAGTCTGTATACTGCCTGTTATGTGCAGCAGTCTGTATACTGCCTGTTATGTGCCGCAGTCTGTATACTGCCTGTTATGTGCAGCAGTCTGTATACTGCCTGTTATGTGCAGCAGCCTGTATACTGTCTATTATGTCCCACAGCCTGTATACTGTCTGTTATGTGCCGCAGCCTGTATACTGTCTGTTATGTGTGGCAGCCTTTATACTGTCTATGTGCCGCAGCCTGTATACTGTCTGTTATCTGCCGCAGCCTGTATACTGTCTGTTATGTGTCGCAACCTGTATACTATCTGTGTGCCGCAGCCTGTATACTGTCTGTTATGTGCCGCAGCCTGTATACTGTCTGTTATGTGCCGCAGCCTGTATACTGTCTATGTCCTGCAACCTGTATACTGTCTATGTGCCGCAGCCTGTACTGTCTATGTGCCGCATCCTGTATACTGTCTGTTATGTGCCGCATCCTGTATACTGTCTGTTATGTGCCGCATCCTGTATACTGTCTGTTATGTGCCGCAGCCTGTACACTGTCTATTATGTACCGCAGTCTGTATACTGCCTGTTATGTGCAGCAGCCTGTATACTGTCTGTTATGTGCCGCAGCCTGTATACTGTCTGTTATGTGCCGCAGCCTGTATACTGTCTGTTATGTGCCGCAGCCTGTATACAGTCTGTTATGTGCCACAGCCTGTATACTGTCTGTTATGTGCCGCAGCCTGTATACTGTCTGTTATGTGCCGCAGCCTGTATACTGTCTATGTGCCGCATACTGTATACTGTCTATGTGCCGCAGCCTGTATACTATCTATGTGCCGCAGCCTGTATACTGTCTATACTGGCTATTATGTGTTGCAGCCTGTATACTGTCTGTTATGTGCCGCAGCCTTTATACTGTCTATGTGCTGTAGCCTGTATACTGTCTGTTATGTGCCGCAGCCTGTATACTGTCTGTTATGTGCAGCAGTGTGTATACTGCCTGTTATGTGCCTCAGTCTGTATACTGTCTATTATGTGCCACAGCCTGTATACTGTCTATTATGTGCCGCAGCCTGTATACTGTCTGTTATGTGCCGCAGCCTGTATACTGTCTGTTATGTGCCGCAGCCTGTATACTATCTGTTATGTGCCGCAGCCTTTTTACTGTCTGTTATGTGCCGCAGCCTTTATAATGTCTGTTATCTGCTGCAGCCTGTATACTGTCTGTTATGTGTCGCAACCTGTATACTATCTATGTGACGCAGCCTGTATACTGTCTGTTATGTGCCGCAGCCTGTATACTGTCTGTTATGTGCTGCAGCCTGTATACTGTCTATGTCCCGCAACCTGTATACTGTCAATGTGCCGCAGCCTGTACTGTCTATGTGCCGCATCCTGTATACTGTCTGTTATGTGTTGCAGCCTGTATACTGTCTATTATGTGCCGCAGCCTGTATACTGTCTGTTATGTGCCGCAGCCTTTATATTGTCTGTTATGTGCCGCAACCTGTATACTGTCTATGTGCCGCAGCCTGTATACTGTCTGTTATGTGCCGCAGCCTGTATACTGTCTGTTATGTGCCGCAGCCTGTATACTGTCTGTTATGTGCCGCAGCCTGTATACTGTCTGTTATGTGCCGCAGCCTGTATACTGTCTGTCTATGTGCCGCAGCCTGTATACTGTCTATGTGCCGCAGCCTGTATACTCTCTATGTGCCGCAGCCTGTATACTGTCTATGTGCCGCAGTCTGTATACTGTCTGTTATGTGCCGCAGCCTGTACACTGTCTATTATGTACCGCAGTCTCTATACTGCCTGTTATGTGCAGCAGCCTGTATACTGTCTGTTATGTGCCGCAGCCTGTATACTGTCTACTATGTGCTGCAGCCTGTATACTGTCTGTTATGTGCTGCAGCCTGTATACAGTCTGTTATGTGCCGCAGCCTGTATACTGTCTGTTATGTGCCGCAGCCTGTATACTGTCTGTTATGTGCCGCAGCCTGTATACTGTCTATGTGCCGCATACTGTATACTGTCTATGTGCCGCAGCCTGTATACTATCTATGTGCCGCAGCCTGTATACTGTCTATACTGGCTATTATGTGTTGCAGCCTGTATACTGTCTGTTATGTGCCGCAGCCTTTATACTGTCTATGTGCTGTAGCCTGTATACTGCCTGTTATGTGCAGTAGTCTGTATACTGTCTGTTATGTGCCGCAGCCTGTATACTGCCTGTTATGTACCACAGCCTGTATACTGTCTGTTATGTGCCGCAGCCTGTATACTGTCTATTATGTGCAGCAGCCTGTATACTGTCTGTTATGTGCCGCAGCCTGTATACTGTCTATTATGTGCCGCAGCCTGTATACTGTCTGTTATGTGCCGCAGCCTGTATACTGTCTGTTATGTGCCGCAGCCTGTATACTGTCTATGTGCAGCAGCCTGTATACTGTCTATGTCCCGCAACCTGTATACTGTCTGTTATGTGCCGCAGCCTGTATACTGTCTATGTCTCGCAACCTGTATACTGTCTATATGCCGCAGCCTGTATACTGTCTATGTGCCACAGCCTTTATACTGTCTATGTGCTGTAGCCTGTATACTGTCTGTCTGTTATGTGCCGCAGCCTGTATACTGTCTGTGCCACAGCCTGTATACTGCCTGTTATGTGCAGCAGCCTGTATACTGCCTGTTATGTGCAGCAGCCTGTATACTGTCTGTTATGTGCCGCATGCCTTTATACTGTCAATTATGTGCCGCAGCCTGTATACTGTCTGTTATGTGCCACAGCCTGTATACTGTCTGTTATGTGCCGCATGCCTTTATACTGTCAATTATGTGCCACAGCCTGTATACTGTCTATTATGTGCAGCAGTCTACATACTGTCTGTTATGTGCCACAGCCTGTATACTGTCTATGTGCCACAGCCTGTATACTGTCTGTTATCTGCCGCAGCCTGTATACTGTCTGTTATGTGTCGCAGCCTGTATACTGCCTGTTATGTGCCGCAGCCTGTATACTGCCTGTTATGTGCCACAGCCTGTATACTGTCTGTTATGTGCCACAGCCTGTATACTGTCTATGTGCCACAGCCTGTATACTGTCTGTTATGTGCCACAGCCTGTATACTGTCTATGTGCCACAGCCTGTATACTGTCTGTTATGTGCTGCAGCCTGTATACTGTCTATTATGTGCTGCAGCCTGTACACTGTTATGTGCCGCAGCCTGTATACTGTCTGTTATGTGCCGCAGCCTGTATACTGTCTGTTATGTGCCGCAGCCTGTATACTGTCTGTTATGTGCCGCAGCCTGTATACTGTCTGTTATGTGCCGCAGCCTGTATACTGTCTATGTGCCGCAGCCTGTATACTGTCTGTTATGTGCCGCAGCCTGTATATTTGTCTGTTATGTGCTGCAGCCTGTACACTGTTATGTGCCGCAGCCTGTATTCTTGTCTGTTATGTGCTGCAGCCTGTATACTGTCTGTTATGTGCCGCAGCCTGTATATTTGTCTGTTATGTGCTGCAGCCTGTATACTGTCTGTTATGTGCCGCAGCCTGTATATTTGTCTGTTATGTGCAGCAGCCTGTATACTGTCTGTTATGTGCTGCAGCCTGTATACTGTCTGTTATGTGCCGCAGCCTGTATATTTGTCTGTTATGTGCTGCAGCCTGTATACTGTCTGTTATGTGCCGCAGCCTGTATACTGTCTGTTATGTGCCGCAGCCTGTATACTGTCTGTCTATGTGCCGCAGCCTGTATACTGTCTGTTATGTGCCGCAGCCTGTATACTGTCTGTTATGTGCTGCAGCCTGTATACTGTCTGTTATGTGCTGCAGCCTGTATACTGTCTGTTATGTGCCGCAGCCTGTATACTGTCTGTTATGTGCTGCAGCCTGTATACTGTCTGTTATGTGCCGCAGCCTGTATACTGTCTGTTATGTGCCGCAGCCTGTATACTGTCTGTCTATGTGCCGCAGCCTGTATACTGTCTGTTATGTGCCGCAGCCTGTATACTGTCTGTTATGTGCTGCAGCCTGTATACTGTCTGTTATGTGCTGCAGCCTGTATACTGTCTGTTATGTGCCGCAGCCTGTATACTGTCTGTTATGTGCTGCAGCCTGTATACTGTCTGTTATGTGCCGCAGCCTGTATACTGTCTGTTATGTGCCGCAGCCTGTATACTGTCTGTTATGTGCCGCAGCCTGTATACTGTCTGTTATGTGCCACAGTCTGTATACTGTCTGTTATGTGCTGCAGCCTGTATACTGTCTGTTATGTGCCACAGTCTATATACTGTAGTCATGTGCCGCAGCCTGTACACCTGTCTCATTTATGTGCCGCAACCTGTATACTGTAGTTATGTTCCGCAGTCTGTATACTGTAGTTATGTGCCGAATCCTGTATACTGTTGTTATGTTCCGCAGTCTGTATACTGTAGTTATGTGCCGCAGCCTGTATACTGTTGTTATGTTCCGCAGTCTGTATACTGTAATTATGTGCCGCAGCCTGTATACTGTTGTTATGTGCCGCAGCCTGTATACTTGTCTGTTATGTGCCGCAGTCTGTATACTGTAGTTATGTGCCGCAGCCTGTATACTGTTGTTATGTTCCGCAGCCTGTATACTGTTGTTATGTTCCGCAGTCTGTATACTGTAGTTATGTGCCGCAGCCTGTATACTGTTGTTATGTGAAGCAGCCTGTATACTGTTGTTATGTTCCGTTCCGCAGTCTGTATACTGTAGTTATGTGCCGCAGCCTGTATACTGTTGTTATGTGATGCAGCCTGTATACTGTTGTTATGTGAAGCAGCCTGTATACTGTTGTTATGTGATGCAGCCTGTATACCATCCTCTGCTATATGCTTCAGCCTGTATACCTACCTCTGCTATATGCTGCAGCCTGTATACCTACCTCTGCTGTATGCTGCAGCCTGTATATCTACCTCTGCTGTATGCTGCAGCCTTTATACCTATCTCTGCTATGTGCTGCAACCTGTATATTCCCCTCTGCTGTATTCTGCAGCCTGTATACCTATCTCTGCTATATGCTGCAACCTGTATATTCCCCCTCTGCTATATGCTGCAGCCTGTACACCTACCTCTGCTCTATGCTGCAGCCTCTATACCTATCTCTGCTATATGCTGCAGCCTGCATACCTAACTCTGCTATATGCTGCAGCCTCTATACCTATCTCTGCTATATGCTGCAGCCTGCATACCTAACTCTGCTATATGCTGCAGACTCTATACCTATCTCTGCTATATGCTGCAGCCTGCATACCTAACTCTGCTATATGCCGCAGCCTCTATACTTACCTCTGCTATATGCTGCATCCTGTATGCCTATCTCTGCTATATGCTGCAGCCTGTATACCTATCTCTGCTATATGCTGCAGCCTGTATACCTACCTCTGCTATATGCTGCAGCCTGTATACCTACCTCTGCTATATGCTGCAGCCTGTATACCTACTTCTGCTATATGCTGCAGCCTGTATACCTATCTCTGCTATATGCTGCAACCTGTATATTCACCTCTGCTATATGCTTCAGCCTGTATACCTATCTCTGCTATATGCTGCAGCCTCTATACCAATCTCGGCAATATGCTGCAGCCTCTATACCTATCTCTGCCATATGCTGCAGTCTGTATACCTATCTCTGCCATATGCTGCAGCCTGTATATTTACCTCTGTTATATGCTGCCACCTGTATGTCTATCTCTGCTATATCCTGCAGCCTGCATACCTAGCTCTGCTATATGCTGCAGCCTCTATACCTACTTCTGCTATATGCTGCAGCCTGTATACCTATCTCTGCTATATTTTGCAACCTGTATATTCACCTCTGCTATATGCTTCAGCCTGTATACCTATCTCTGCTATATGCTGCAGCCTCTATACCTATCTCTGCCATATGATGCAGCCTGTATATTTGCCTCTGCTATATGCTGCCACCTGTATGTCTATCTCTGCTATATGCTGCAGCCTGCATACCTATCTCTGCTATATGCTGCAGCCTCTATACCTATCTCTGCCATATGATGCAGCCTGTATATTTGCCTCTGCTATATGCTGCCACCTGTATGTCTATCTCTGCTATATGCTGCAGCCTGCATACCTATCTCTGCTATATGCTGCAGCCTCTATACCTATCTCTGCCATATGATGCAGCCTGTATATTTGCCTCTGCTATATGCTGCCACCTGTATGTCTATCTCTGCTATATGCTGCAGCCTGTATACCTATCTCTGCTATATGCTACAACCTGTATATTCACCTCTGCTATATGTTTCAGCCTGTATACCTGTCTCTGCTATATGCTGCAGCCTCTATACCTATCTCTGCCATATGCTGCAGCCTCTATACCTATCTCTGCCATATGCCGCAGTCTGTATACCTATCTCTGCCATATGCTGCAGCCTGTATATTTACCTCTGCTATATGCTGCCGCCTGTATGTCTATCTCTGCTATATGCTGCAGCCTGCATACCTAACTCTGCTATATGCTGCAGCCTCTATACCTATCTCTGCTATATGCTGCAGCCTGCATAAGTAACTCTGCTATATGCTGCAGCCCCTATACCTACCTCTGCTATATGCTGCATCCTGTATGCCTATCTCTGCTATATTCTGCAGCCTGTATACCTATCTGTGCCATATGCTGCAGTCTGTATACCTATCTCTGCCATATGCTGCAGCCTGTATATTTACATCTGCTATATGCTGCCACCTGTATGTCTAACTCTGCTATATGCTGCAGCCTGTATATTCACATCTGCTATATGCTGTAGCCTGCATACCTAACTCTGCTATATGCTGCAGCCTGTATGCCTACCTCTGCTCTATGCTGCAGCCTGTATACCTACCTCTGCTAAATGCTGCATCCTGTATGCCTATCTCTGCTATGTGCTGCAGCCTGTATGCGTAGCTCTGCTATGTACTGCAGCCTCTATACCTACCGCTGCTCTATGCTGCAGCCTGTATACCTATCTCTGCTATATGCTGCAGCCTGTGTATCTATCTCTGCTATATGCTGCAACCTGTATATTCCCCTCTGCTATATGCTTCAGCCTGTATACCTATCTCTGCTATATGCTGAAGACTCTATACCTATCTCTGCTATATGCTGCAGCCTGTATACCTATCTGTGCCATATGCTGCAGTCTGTATACCTATCTCTGCCATATGCTGCAGTCTGTATATTTACATCTGCTATATGCTGCTGTCTGTATGTCTATCTCTGCTATATGCTGCAGCCTGTATATTCACATCTGCTATATGCTGCAGCCTGCATACCTAACTCTGCTCTATGCTGCAGCCTGTATGCCTACATCTGCTCTATGCTGCAGCCTGTATACCTACCTCTGCTATATGCTGCAGCCTGTATACCTACCTCTTCTATATGCTGCATCCTGTATGCCTATCTCTGCTATGTGCTGCAGCCTGTATGCCTAGCTCTGCTATGTGCTGCAGCCTGTATACCTACCGCTGCTCTATGCTGCAGCCTCTATACCTACCGCTGCTCTTTGCTGCAGCCTGTATACCTACCTCTGCTATATGCTGCAGCCTGTATGCCTATCTCTGCCATATGCTGCAGCCTGTTTACTTTCTATGCTATATTCTGCAGACTGTATACCTACCTCTGCTATATGCTGCAGTCTTTATACCTGTCTCTGCCATATGCTGCAGCCTGTATACCTACCTCTACTATATGCTGCAGTCTGTATATTCACCCCTGCTATGTGCTGCAGCATGTATACCTACCTCTGCTATATGCTGCAGCCTGTATACCTACCTCTGCTATATGCTGCAGCCTGTATACCTACCTCTACTATATGCTGCAGTCTGTATACCTACCTCTGCTATATGTTGCAGCCTGTATATCTACCTCTGTTATATGCTGCAGCCTGTATACCTATCTCTGCTATATGCTGCAGCCTGTATACCTACCTCTGTTATATGCTGCAGCCTGTATACCTACCTCTGTTATATGCTGCAGCCTGTATACCTATCTCTGCTATATGCTGCAGCCTGTATACCTACCTCTGTTATATGCTGCAGCCTGTATACCTACCTCTGCTATATGCTGCAGTCTGTATACCTACCTCTGCTATATGTTGCAGCCTGTAGATTCACCTCTGCTATATGCTGCAGCCTGTATATTCACCTCTGCTATATGTTGCAGCCTGTATATCTACCTCTGCTATATGCTGCAGTCTGTATGCCTACCTCTGCTATATGTTGCAGCCTGTAGATTCACCTCTGCTATATGTTGCAGCCTGTATGCCTACCTCTGCTATATGTTGCAGCCTGTAGATTCACCTCTGCTATATGCTGCAGCTTGTATATTCACCTCTGCTATATGCTGCAGCCTGTATATCTACCTCTGCTATATGCTGCAGTCTGTATGCCTACCTCTGCTATATGTTGCAGCCTGTATATTCACCTCTGCTATATGCTGCAGCCTGTATATTCACCTCTGCTGTATGCTGCAGCCTGTATATTCACCTCTGCTATATGCTGCAGCCTGTATATTCACCTCTGCTATATGCTGCAGCCTGTATATTCACCTCTGCTATATGCTGCAGCCTGTATATTCACCTCTGCTATATGCTGCAGCCTCTATACCTACCTCTGCTATATGCTGCAGCCTGTATATTCACCTCTGCTATATGCTGCACCCTGTATACCTACCTCTGCTATTTGCTGCAGCCTCTATACCTACCTCTGCTATATGCTGCAGCCTGTATACCTACCTCTGCTATGTGCTGCAGCCTCTATACCTACCTCTGCTATATGCTGCAGCCTGTATATTCACCTCTGCTATATGTTGCAGCCTGTAGATTCACCTCTGCTATATGCTGCAGCCTGTAGATTCACCTCTGCTATATGCTGCAGTCTGTATATTCACCCCTGCTATGTGCTGCAGCATGTATACCTACCTCTGCTATATGCTGCAGCCTGTATACCTACCTCTGCTATATGCTGCAGCCTGTATACCTACCTCTACTATATGCTGCAGTCTGTATACCTACCTCTGCTATATGTTGCAGCCTGTATATCTACCTCTGTTATATGCTGCAGCCTGTATACCTATCTCTGCTATATGCTGCAGCCTGTATACCTACCTCTGTTATATGCTGCAGCCTGTATACCTACCTCTGCTATATGTTGCAGCCTGTATATTCACCTCTGCTATATGCTGCAGCCTGTATACCTACCTCTGTTATATGCTGCAGCCTGTATATTCACCTCTGCTATATGCTGCAGCCTGTATACCTACCTCTGTTATATGCTGCAGCCTGTATACCTATCTCTGCTATATGCTGCAGCCTGTATACCTACCTCTGTTATATGCTGCAGCCTGTATACCTACCTCTGCTATATGCTGCAGTCTGTATACCTACCTCTGCTATATGTTGCAGCCTGTAGATTCACCTCTGCTATATGCTGCAGCCTGTATATTCACCTCTGCTATATGTTGCAGCCTGTATATCTACCTCTGCTATATGCTGCAGTCTGTATGCCTACCTCTGCTATATGTTGCAGCCTGTAGATTCACCTCTGCTATATGTTGCAGCCTGTATGCCTACCTCTGCTATATGTTGCAGCCTGTAGATTCACCTCTGCTATATGCTGCAGCCTGTATATTCACCTCTGCTATATGCTGCAGCCTGTATATCTACCTCTGCTATATGCTGCAGTCTGTATGCCTACCTCTGCTATATGTTGCAGCCTGTATATTCACCTCTGCTATATGCTGCAGCCTGTATATTCACCTCTGCTGTATGCTGCAGCCTGTATATTCACCTCTGCTATATGCCGCAGCCTGTATATTCACCTCTGCTATATGCTGCAGCCTGTATATTCACCTCTGCTATATGCTGCAGCCTGTATATTCACCTCTGCTATATGCTGAAGCCTCTATACCTACCTCTGCTATATGCTGCAGCCTGTATATTCACCTCTGCTATATGCTGCACCCTGTATACCTACCTCTGCTATTTGCTGCAGCCTCTATACCTACCTCTGCTATATGCTGCAGCCTGTATACCTACCTCTGCTATGTGCTGCAGCCTCTATACCTACCTCTGCTATATGCTGCAGCCTGTATATTCACCTCTGCTATATGTTGCAGCCTGTAGATTCACCTCTGCTATATGCTGCAGCCTGTAGATTCACCTCTGCTATATGCTGCAGTCTTTATACCTACCTCTGCTATGTGCTGCAGCCTGTATATTCACCTCTGCTATATGCTGCAGTCTGTATATTCACCTCTGCTATATGCTGCAGTCTGTATATTCACCTCTGCTATATGCTGCAGCCTGTAGATTCACCTCTGCTATATGCTGCAGTCTTTATACCTACCTCTGCTATGTGCTGCAGCCTGTATATTCACCTCTGCTATATGCTGCAGTCTGTATATTCACCTCTGCTATATGCTGCAGCCTGTATATTCACCTCTGCTATATGCTGCAGTCTGTATATTCACCTCTGCTATATGCTGCAGCCTGTATATTCACCTCTGCTATATGCTGCAGCCTGTATATTCACCTCTGCTATGTGCTGCAGCCTGTATATCTACCTCTGCTATATGCTGCAGTCTGTATACCTACCTCTGCTATATGCTGCAGCCTGTATACCTACCTCTGCTATATGCTGCAGTCTGTATACCTACCTCTGCTATATGCTGCAGTCTGTATACCTACCTCTGCTATATGCTGCAGCCTGTATACCTACCTCTGCTATATGCTGCAGCCTGTATACCTACCTCTGCTATATGCTGCAGCCTGTATATTCACCTCTGCTATATGTTGCAGCCTGTAGATTCACCTCTGCTATATGCTGCAGCCTGTATATTCACCTCTGCTATATGCTGCAGCCTGTATATTCACCTCTGCTATATGCCGCAGCCTGTAGATTCACCTCTGCTATATGTTGCAGCCTGTATATTCACCTCTGCTATATGCCGCAGCCTGTATATTCACCTCTGCTATATGCTGCAGCCTGTATATTCACCTCTGCTATATGCCGCAGCCTGTATATTCACCTCTGCTATATGCTGCAGCCTGTATATTCACCTCTGCTATATGCCGCAGCCTGTATATTCACCTCTGCTATATGCCGCAGCCTGTATATTCACCTCTGCTATATGCTGCAGCCTGTATACCTACCTCTGCTATATGCTGCAGCCTGTAGATTCACCTCTGCTATATGCTGCAGCCTGTATATTCACCTCTGCTATATGCCGCAGCCTGTATATTCACCTCTGCTATATGCTGCAGTCTGTATATCTACCTCTGCTATATGCCGCAGCCTGTATATTCACCTCTGCTATATGCTGCAGCCTGTATATTCACCTCTGCTGTATGCTGCAGCCTGTATATTCACCTCTGCTATATGCTGCAGCCTGTATATTCACCTCTGCTATATGCTGCAGCCTGTATATTCACCTCTGCTATTTGCCGCAGCCTGTATATTCACCTCTGCTATATGCTGCAGCCTGTAGATTCACCTCTGCTATATGCTGCAGCCTGTATATTCACCTCTGCTATATGCCGCAGCCTGTATATTCACCTCTGCTATATGCTGCAGCCTGTATATTCACCTCTACTGTATGCTGCAGCCTCTATACCTACCTCTGCTATATGCTGCAGCCTGTATATTCACCTCTGCTATATGCCGCAGCCTGTATATTCACCTCTGCTATATGCTGCAGCCTGTAGATTCACCTCTGCTATATGCTGCAGCCTGTATATTCACCTCTGCTATATGCCGCAGCCTGTATATTCACCTCTGCTATATGCTGCAGCCTGTAGATTCACCTCTGCTATATGCTGCAGCCTGTAGATTCACCTCTGCTATATGCTGCAGCCTGTATATTCACCTCTGCTATATGCCGCAGCCTGTATATTCACCTCTGCTATATGCCGCAGTCTGTATATTCACCTCTGCTGTATGCCGCAGCCTGTATATTCACCTCTGCTATATGCTGCAGCCTGTATATTCACCTCTGCTGTATGCTGCAGCCTGTATATTCACCTCTGCTATATGCCGCAGCCTGTATATTCACCTCTGCTATATGCCGCAGCCTGTATATTCACCTCTGCTATATGCCGCAGCCTGTATACCTACCTCTGCTATATGCTGCAGCCTGTATATTCACCTCTGCTATATGCCGCAGCCTGTATACCTACCTCTGCTATATGCTGCAGCCTGTATACCTACCTCTGCTATATGCTGCAGCCTCTATACCTACCTCTGCTATATGCTGCAGCCTGTATACCTACCTCTGCTATATGCTGCAGCCTGTATATTCACCTCTGCTATATGCTGCAGCCTGTATACCTACCTCTGCTATATGCTGCAGCCTGTATATCTACCTCTGCTATATGCTGCAGCCTGTATACCTACCTCTGCTATATGCTGCAGCCTGTATATTCACCTATGCTATATGCTGCAGCCTGTATATTCACTTCTGCTATATGCTGCAGCCTGTATATCTACCTCTGCTATATGTTGCAGCCTGTAACCCTATCTCTGCTATATGCTGCAGCCTGCATACCTAACTCTGCTATATGCCGCAGCCTCTATACTTACCTCTGCTATATGCTGCATCCTGTATGCCTATCTCTGCTATATGCTGCAGCCTGTATACCTATCTCTGCTATATGCTGCAGCCTGTATATTCACCTCTGCTATATGCTGCAGCCTGTATATTCACTTCTGCTATATGCTGCAGCCTGTATATCTACCTCTGCTATATGTTGCAGCCTGTAACCCTATCTATGCTATATGCTGCAGCCTGCATACCTAACTCTGCTATATGCCGCAGCCTCTATACTTACCTCTGCTATATGCTGCATCCTGTATGCCTATCTCTGCTATATGCTGCAGCCTGTATACCTAGCTCTGCTATATGCTGCAGCCTGTATATTCACCTCTGCTATATGCTGCAGCCTGTATATTCACTTCTGCTATATGCTGCAGCCTGTATATTCACCTCTGCTATATGCTGCAGCCTGTATATTCACCTCTGCTGTATGCTGCAGCCTGTATATTCACCTCTTCTATATGCCGCAGCCTGTATATTCACCTTTGCTATATGCCGCAGCCTGTATATTCACCTCTGCTATATGCCGCAGCCTGTATACCTACCTCTGCTATATGCTGCAGCCTGTATATTCACCTCTGCTATATGCCGCAGCCTGTATACCTACCTCTGCTATATGCTGCAGCCTGTATACCTACCTCTGCTATATGCTGCAGCCTGTATACCTATCTCTGCTATATGCTGCAGCCTGTATACCTACCTCTGCTATATGCTGCAGCCTGTATATTCACCTCTGCTATATGCTGCAGCCTGTATACCTACCTCTGCTATATGCTGCAGCCTGTATATCTACCTCTGCTATATGCTGCAGCCTGTATACCTACCTCTGCTATATGCTGCAGCCTGTATATTCACCTCTGCTATATGCTGCAGCCTGTATATTCACTTCTGCTATATGCTGCAGCCTGTATATCTACCTCTGCTATATGTTGCAGCCTGTAACCCTATCTCTGCTATATGCTGCAGCCTGCATACCTAACTCTGCTATATGCCGCAGCCTCTATACTTACCTCTGCTATATGCTGCATCCTGTATGCCTATCTCTGCTATATGCTGCAGCCTGTATACCTATCTCTGCTATATGCTGCAGCCTGTATATTCACCTCTGCTATATGCTGCAGCCTGTATATTCACTTCTGCTATATGCTGCAGCCTGTATATTCACCTCTGCTATATGCTGCAGCCTGTATATTCACCTCTGCTATATGCTGCATCCTGTATGCCTATCTCTGCTATATGCTGCAGCCTGTATACCTATCTCTGCTATATGCTGCATCCTGTATACCTATCTCTGCTATATGCTGCAGCCTGCATACCTAACTCTGCTATATGCCGCAGCCTCTATACTTACCTCTGCTATATGCTGCATCCTGTATGCCTATCTCTGCTATATGCTGCAGCCTGTATATTCACTTCTGCTATATGCTGCAGCCTGTATATCTACCTCTGCTATATGTTGCAGCCTGTAACCCTATCTCTGCTATATGCTGCAGCCTGCATACCTAACTCTGCTATATGCCGCAGCCTCTATACTTACCTCTGCTATATGCTGCATCCTGTATGCCTATCTCTGCTATATGCTGCAGCCTGTATACCTATCTCTGCTATATGCTGCAGCCTGTATATTCACCTCTGCTATATGCCGCAGCCTGTATATTCACCTCTGCTATATGCTGCAGCCTGTATATTCACCTCTGCTATATGCCGCAGCCTGTATATTCACCTCTGCTATATGCTGCAGACTGTAGATTCACCTCTGCTATATGCTGCAGCCTGTAGATTCACCTCTGCTATATGCTGCAGCCTGTATATTCACCTCTGCTATATGCCGCAGCCTGTATATCCATCTCTGCTATATGCCGCAGTCTGTATATTCACCTCTGCTGTATGCCGCAGCCTGTATATTCACCTCTGCTATATGCTGCAGCCTGTATATTCACCTCTGCTGTATGCTGCAGCCTGTATATTCACCTCTGCTATATGCCGCAGCCTGTATATTCACCTCTGCTATATGCCGCAGCCTGTATATTCACCTCTGCTATATGCCGCAGCCTGTATACCTACCTCTGCTATATGCTGCAGCCTGTATATTCACCTCTGCTATATGCCGCAGCCTGTATACCTACCTCTGCTATATGCTGCAGCCTGTATACCTACCTCTGCTATATGCTGCAGCCTGTATACCTACCTCTGCTATATGCTGCAGCCTGTATACCTACCTCTGCTATATGCTGCAGCCTGTATATTCACCTCTGCTATATGCTGCAGCCTGTATACCTACCTCTGCTATATGCTGCAGCCTGTATATCTACCTCTGCTATATGCTGCAGCCTGTATACCTACCTCTGCTATATGCTGCAGCCTGTATATTCACCTCTGCTATATGCTGCAGCCTGTATATTCACTTCTGCTATATGCTGCAGCCTGTATATCTACCTCTGCTATATGTTGCAGCCTGTAACCCTATCTCTGCTATATGCTGCAGCCTGCATACCTAACTCTGCTATATGCCGCAGCCTCTATACTTACCTCTGCTATATGCTGCATCCTGTATGCCTATCTCTGCTATATGCTGCAGCCTGTATACCTATCTCTGCTATATGCTGCAGCCTGTATATTCACCTCTGCTATATGCTGCAGCCTTTATATTCACTTCTGCTATATGCTGCAGCCTGTATATCTACCTCTGCTATATGTTGCAGCCTGTAACCCTATCTCTGCTATATGCTGCAGCCTGCATACCTAACTCTGCTATATGCCGCAGCCTCTATACTTACCTCTGCTATATGCTGCATCCTGTATGCCTATCTCTGCTATATGCTGCAGCCTGTATACCTAGCTCTGCTATATGCTGCAGCCTGTATAATTACCTCTGCTATATGCTGCAGCCTGTATATTCACTTCTGCTATATGCTGCAGCCTGTATATTCACCTCTGCTATATGCTGCAGCCTGTATATTCACCTCTGCTGTATGCTGCAGCCTGTATATTCACCTCTGCTATATGCCGCAGCCTGTATATTCACCTTTGCTATATGCCGCAGCCTGTATATTCACCTCTGCTATATGCCGCAGCCTGTATACCTACCTCTGCTATATGCTGCAGCCTGTATATTCACCTCTGCTATATGCCGCAGCCTGTATACCTACCTCTGCTATATGCTGCAGCCTGTATACCTACCTCTGCTATATGCTGCAGCCTGTATACCTACCTCTGCTATATGCTGCAGCCTGTATACCTACCTCTGCTATATGCTGCAACCTGTATATTCACCTCTGCTATATGCTGCAGCCTGTATACCTACCTCTGCTATATGCTGCAGCCTGTATATCTACCTCTGCTATATGCTGCAGCCTGTATACCTACCTCTGCTATATGCTGCAGCCTGTATATTCACCTCTGCTATATGCTGCAGCCTGTATATTCACTTCTGCTATATGCTGCAGCCTGTATATCTACCTCTGCTATATGTTGCAGCCTGTAACCCTATCTCTGCTATATGCTGCAGCCTGCATACCTAACTCTGCTATATGCCGCAGCCTCTATACTTACCTCTGCTATATGCTGCATCCTGTATGCCTATCTCTGCTATATGCTGCAGCCTGTATACCTATCTCTGCTATATGCTGCAGCCTGTATATTCACCTCTGCTATATGCTGCAGCCTGTATATTCACTTCTGCTATATGCTGCAGCCTGTATATTCACCTCTGCTATATGCTGCAGCCTGTATATTCACCTCTGCTATATGCTGCATCCTGTATGCCTATCTCTGCTATATGCTGCAGCCTGTATACCTATCTCTGCTATATGCTGCATCCTGTATACCTATCTCTGCTATATGCTGCAGCCTGCATACCTAACTCTGCTATATGCCGCACCCTCTATATTTACCTCTGCTATATGCTGCATCCTGTATGCCTATCTCTGCTATATGCTGCAGCCTGTATATTCACTTCTGCTATATGCTGCAGCCTGTATATCTACCTCTGCTATATGTTGCAGCCTGTAACCCTATCTCTGCTATATGCTGCAGCCTGCATACCTAACTCTGCTATATGCCGCAGCCTCTATACTTACCTCTGCTATATGCTGCATCCTGTATGCCTATCTCTGCTATATGCTGCAGCCTGTATACCTATCTCTGCTATATGCTGCAGCCTGTATATTCACCTCTGCTATATGCTGCAGCCTGTATATTCACTTCTGTTATATGCTGCAGCCTGTATATTCACCTCTGCTATATGCTGCAGCCTGTATATTCACCTCTGCTATATGCTGCATCCTGTATGCCTATCTCTGCTATATGCTGCAGCCTGTATACCTATCTCTGCTATATGCTGCATCCTGTATACCTATCTCTGCTATATGCTGCAGCCTGTATGCCTATCTCTGCTATATGCTGCAGCCTGTATGCCAACCTCTGCTATATGCTGCAGCCTGTATATTCACTTCTGCTATATGCTGCAGCCTGTATATTCACCTCTGCTATATGCTGCAGCCTGTATATTCACCTCTGCTATATGCTGCATCCTGTATGCCTATCTCTGCTATATGCTGCAGCCTGTATATTCACCTCTGCTATATGCTGCAGCCTGTATATTCACCTCTGCTATATGCTGCATCCTGTATGCCTATCTCTGCTGTATGCTGCAGCCTGTATATTCACCTCTGCTATATGCTGCATCCTGTATACCTATCTCTGCTATATGCTGCAGCCTGTATATTCACCTCTGCTATATGCTGCATCCTGTATACCTATCTCTGCTATATGCTGCAGCCTGTATATTCACCTCTGCTATATGCTGCAGCCTGTAGATTCACCTCTGCTATATGCTGCAGCCTGTATATTCACCTCTACTATATGCTGCAGCCTGTATATTCACCTCTACTATATGCTGCAGCCTGTATATTCACCTCTGCTATATGCTGCAGCCTGTATATTCACCTCTACTATATGCTGCAGCCTGTATATTCACCTCTGCTATATGCTGCAGCCTGTATACCTACCTCTGCTATATGCTGCAGCCTGTATATTCACCTCTACTATATGCTGCAGCCTGTATATTCACCTCTGCTATATGCTGCAGCCTGTATACCTACCTCTGCTATATGCTGCAGCCTGTATATTCACCTCTACTATATGCTGCAGCCTGTATATTCACCTCTGCTATATGCTGCAGCCTGTATATTCACCTCTACTATATACTGCAGCCTGTATATTCACCTCTGCTATATGCTGCAGTCTGTATACCTACCTCTGCTGTATGCTGCAGCCTGTATATTCACCTCTGCTATATGCTGCAGTCTGTATATCTACCTCTGCTATATGTTGCAGCCTGTAACCCTATCTCTGCTATATGCTGCAGCCTGTATACCTACCTCTGCTATATGCTGCAGCCTGTATACCTACCTCTGCTATATGCTGCAGTCTGTATACCTACCTCTGCTATATGCTGCAGCCTGTATATTCACCTCTGCTATATGCTGCAGTCTGTATACCTACCTCTGCTATATGCTGCAGCCTGTATACCTACCTCTGCTATATGCTGCAGTCTGTATACCTACCTCTGCTATATGCTGCAGCCTGTATATTCATCTCTGCTATATGCTGCAGACTGTATACCTACCTCTGCTATATGCTGCAGCCTGTATACCTACCTCTGCTATATGCTGCAGCCTGTATACCTACCTCTGCTATATGCCGCAGCCTGTATACCTACCTCTGCTATATGCCGCAGCCTGTATACCTATCAGCTAGATTACAAGTTTCTGTGTTCGTCTTTTAACATATAAATTTTGGTATTTTCAGCGTTAAAACAGCACCGCAGCCATTACAAGTCTTGTCAGTATAGGTGTACCGCAAGCATTTTAGCCTGTAAAGCAACGTCAGTCCCGCACTCGTAAAAATTAACCGCTAGATTTAGAGTTTTGTCGGTAAAGACCTGCGGTGCTAAGGAGCCTATTTTTCTAGCGCACCCTTAAGACAACGCTGGTATTACGAGTTGTCTGAATGGCTGCGTTAGCCTCAGAAAAGTGAGCGTTGAGTCAAATTTAGCTCCAATTCAACCCTCAATACCAGCGCTGCTTACGGTAGCAGTAAGCTGGAAAAACATGCTCGTGCACGATATCCCCATAGGAAACAATGGGGCTGAGCTGGCTGAAAAAAACCTAACACCTGCAAAAAAGCAGCGTTCAGCTCCTAACGCAGCCCCATTGTTTCCTATGGGGAAAGACTTTCTAAGTCTGCACCTAACACCCTAACAAGAACCCCGAGTCTAAACACCCCTAACCTTACACTTATTAACCCCTAATCTACCACCCCCGATATCACTGACACCTGCATTATACTATTAACCCCTAATCTGCCGATCCGGACACCGTCGCAACCTACATCCGGACACCGTCGCAACCTACATTATCCCTATGAACCCCTAATCTGCTGTCTCTAGCATCGCCAACACCTATATTATATTTATTAACCACTAATCTGCCCCCCCCAACGTCGCCGCCACCTACCTACACTTATTAACTCCTAATCTGCCGACCGGACATCGCCACCACTATAATAAATGTATTAACCCCTAAACCGCCGCACTCCCGCCTTGCAAACACTATAATAAATTGTATTAACCCCTAATCTGCCCTCCCTAACATTGCCGCCACCTACCTACAATTATTAACCCCTAATCTCCCGCCCCCAACTTCGCCGCTACTGTAATAAAGTTATTAACCCCTAAACCTAAGTCTAACCCTAACACCCCCCTAAGTTAAATATAATTTAAATAAAACAAACTAAAATTACTATCATTAAATAAATTAATTATATTTATAATTAAATAATTACCTATAAAATAAACCCTAATATAGCTACAATATAACTAATAGTTACAATGTAGCTATTTTAGGATTTATCTTTATTTTACAGGCAACTTTGTATATATTTTAACTAGGTACAATAGTTATTAAATAATTAATAACTATTTAATAACTACCTAGCTAAAATAAATACAAATTTACCTGTAAAATAAATCCTAACCTAAGTTACAATTACACCTAACACTACACTATCATTAAATTAATTAAATAAATGAATCCTATTTAAAATGAAATACTTACCTGTAAAAAAAACCCTAATATAGCTACAATATAACTAATAGTTACATTGTAGCTATTTTAGGATTTATATTTATTGTACAGGCAACTTTGTATTTATTTTAACTAGGTACAATAGTTATTAAATAATTAATAACTATTTAATAACTACCTAGCTAAAATAAATACAAATTTACCTGTAAAATAAATCCTAACCTAAGTTACAATTACACCTAACACTACACTATCATTAAATTAATTAAATAAATGAATCCTATTTAAAATGAAATACTTACCTGTAAAAAGAACCCTAATATAGCTACAATATAACTAATAGTTACATTGTAGCTATTTTAGGATTTATATTTATTGTACAGGCAACTTTGTATTTATTTTAACTAGGTACAATAGCTATTAAATAGTTAATAACTATTTAATAGCTACCTAGTTAAAATAATTACAAAATTGGGGGGGCGTGTCCTAACAGCGATCGTAACCGGTCGCATTCTCCAGGAGCTCTGATTGAGTAGCTTAGATTCTGCCGAATGTAGGCAATATTATACAGCCAAAATATGAAAATACTGTTATAACACTTATTAGTTCTTTAGAGAGCTTATCGCCATTTTTGGTACTGTAATTTTGACATCAGACCTCCGGATCGGACTTTAAGGGCCTGGAGCGGCAGCTCACTACAGGCGGCGCTTCCCCCTCGGTAAATCTGAGGTATTTGTTCTCAACCGAGGATTAAAGGGTTTTTTTTTTTTTCTTCTCTAGTCTGATGAGAAGGGGTACCGGGTCTGTGACAACGAAACTACAGACATTTCCACTATATACCACTTCAACTGGAGATAACCGCAATGGCGGGAGAGGCCATCTCACAGCCACTTGATGCAAAATGGGAGAGGATCGAGAAGCTGTTCAACAGGATGATGGAAACAGCGCCATATGACTGCTTAATGCAGATCCTACATAATAGGGAGACTTCTGATGCACTACCAAAGGAGCATACAACCACAAAATACCCTGATGGCACAGAGCTCCCGTTGGGCCCCCCACGGTCTGAGAAGCAACACGCACTCACACAACTGCAAAAGACCTCCACAGTAATCAACAACACGCTCGCTACTACACCCTTGCTACAAGAATACCCGGCGTTGGTAAAGCAACAGAAATACAACTCTAGGCACCGAGTGGAGCAGGATGCACAAAAAATCGGCTGTCTTGATTCTCCTCTATTGAATGTATTCCTTCCAATACCTGCTTGGACTAAAGACCAGAGAGGGTCTCAGAGACCACTGGAGCAAGATACAGCAGGAACATTTCTGAAAGGTACTTATAACCAGCCGCTTTTGCTTACCCAATCTGTACGGAGCCACATGGAGCTGCAGCTTCACCTCCCACTACGGCCCCCAGGCAAGCGTCAGAAAGACATATTAAAAGGGATTAACTCTAGTACCCGAGATGGTGAAAGCGCTCTCTATATAGACAATGGGTAACACTTGGATCCGATAGCCGCATACTGCTTTTGAGTACCCTGCCTTACTTCCCAGATATAGGATTGACTATCCTTCTAACAGGACTGATCCAAGTTCACTTTTCACTTAAAAGACTAATTACGAAAGGCAGTGGACAGGAATGAGTGTATTTATCATTTTATGTTTATAATATAAATTAGTTGAGGGGGGCTGTTTTGCTGGAATGCTTTTAGTTATATTCAAATGTGTTCGTTGGAGCTCAGTACTTCCCTTACATACTTCAATGATCTGAGGTTAGCTTTAGCACGATGAATAGTTGTATAACATCAGGTACAGTACTCATCTTAATTCAGATAGATCTCAACCCTCAGTTCACTATCTCTACCTTTTCTTGCTGCTCCATTACTTGTATATTCTCACATTGTCACTTTGAAGGGAAGTTGTTTCTAGGACGCTATATAACTGTTTACATGGCCTTCGCCTGGCGGTCTGCGGCCGGGGCCACAGAAAAGGTCAGAAACTTTCCATTTCAGATACCGCATGTAAAAGAAACTTACTAGTCCCAATATTATAGAGAATTAACGAGAGAGAAACTACTTGTAACAGCAGAATTAATGATTCATTATACAGATCGCTGCTTAGTCTTAACAGAGATAACTACACTTTAATATCATATATCACCCAGCTGTTGATGTCCATTGGGCAGATTGTCATACTATAGCCGATGTCACTTAGAAGAGCCCCAAGATGAAACGTAAAAATAAAAAAATAAAAAACTATGGTACTTTCACCCTCTCCCCATACCTCATTACATTTCTATAGACCCCGGAATACCCGACCATTAGATCACAGACCCAAGAGTGGTCTATATAGTTTGAAAATTGGGAATAATTTGCCATACTAAAATTGTTATGCTTATTTGTTTTGTTTTCCTTACCCCCAGCTCTACTCCTCACCTCTACATATTCCCAATGCTATTCACAGGTCTACTTGTCACAGACCCAAGAGCGGTCTAATTAGAAAATTGGGATCAATTCACAATTCACTATCCTAAAAATTTTATACTTAAATTGTTTGATTTTCTTACCCCTAGTTTTCCCCCTAATCGCTATATATTCCCAATACTGTTTATATGTGTATCTGTTACAGACCCAAAAGTGGTCTACATAGTTAGAAAATTGGGACCAATTGAGACATACACTGAATTTAATAGGTGTCTTCAAACGCTGAAATGAATGTTCCTAACTATTCCTCACACCTTTATACAGCTTGTACAATGGGTTATTTTGACAAAGCATTTTACTGTAATAGCTTTGATGTACTTTCATGACGTGTATGTATTGTTTATCAAAATAAAGCTCTTTTGAAAATTTAAAAAAAAAAAAAAAAAAAAAAATAATTACAAAATTACCTGTAAAATAAATCCTAACCTAAGTTACAAATACACCTAACACTACACTATCAATAAATTAATTAAATAAATTACCTACAATTATCTAAACTAAAATACAATTCAATAAACTAAACTATAATACAAAAAAAACAAAACACTAAATTACAAAAAATAAAAAAATCTTACAAGAATTTTAATCTAATTACACCTAATCTAAACCCCCTAATAAAATAAAAAAGCCCCCCAAAATAATAAAATGCCCTACCCTATAAGAAATTACAAAGTAATCAGCTCTTTTACCAGCCCTTAAAAGGGCTTTTTGCAGGGCATTGCCCCAAAGTAATCAGCTCTTTTACCTGTAAAAAAAATTACAATCCCCCTCCAACATGACAACCCACCACCCACACACCTCTACTCTAAAACCCACCCGATCCCCCCTTAAAAAAAACCTAACACTACCCCCCTGAAGATCACCCTACCTTGAGTCGTCTTCAGCCAGCCGGCCACCGATGGGACAGAAGAGGACATCCGGAGCGGCAGAAGTCTTGATCCGATCGGGGCAGAAGAGGTCCTCCAAGCGGCAGATGTTTTCATCCAAGCAGCATCTTCTATCTTCAATCAACCGGAGCGGAGCCATCTTGAATCCATCCGACGCGGAGCCATCCTCTTCTTCCGATGTCCTAAGGCCAAATGAAGGTTCCTTTAAATGACGTCATCCAAGATGGCGTCCCTCGAATTCCGATTGGCTGATAGGATTCTATCAGCCAATCGGAATTAAGGTAGTAAAAATCTGATTGGTTGATTTAATCAGCCAATCGGATTGAAGGTCAATCTGATTGGATGAGCCAATAGAAATCAACCAATCAGATTTTTCCTACCTTAATTCCGATTGGCTGATAGAATCCTATCAGCCAATCGGAATTCGAGGGACGCCATCTTGGATGACGTCATTTAAAGGAACCTTCATTCGGCCATAGGACATCGGAAGAAGAGGATGGCTCCGCGTCGGATGGATTCAAGATGGCTCCGCTCCGGTTGATTGAAGATAGAAGATGAAGCTTGGATGAAGACATCTGCCGCTTGGAGGACCTCTTCTGCCCCGATCGGATCAAGACTTCTGCCGCTCCGGATGTCCTCTTCTGTCCCATCGGTGGCCGGCTGGCTAAAGACGACTCAAGGTAGGGTGATCTTCAGGGGGGTAGTGTTAGGTTTTTTTAAGGGGGGATCGGGTGGGTTTTAGAGTAGGGGTGTGTGGGTGGTGGGTTGTAATGTTGGGGGGGATTGTATTTTTTTTTTACAGGTAAAAGAGCTGATTACTTTGGGGCAATGCGGCGGCGATGTTAGGGAGGGCTGATTAGGGGTTAATACAATTTATTATAGTGTTTGCGAGGCGGGAGTGCAGTGGTTTAGGGGTTAATACATTTATTATAGTGGCGGCGATGTCCGGTCGGCAGATTAGGGCTTAATAAGTGTAGGTAGGTGGCGGCGACGTTGGGGGGGGGCAGATCAGGGGGTAATTAATATAATATAGGTGTTGGCGATATTAGGGGCAGCAGATTAGGGGTTCATAGGTATAATGTAGGTGGCGGCGATGTTCGGTCGGCAGATTAGGGGTTAAATAATTTTATTATAGTGTTTGCGATGTGGGGGGCCCTCGGTTTAGGGGTTCATAGGTAGTTTATGGGTGTTAGTGTACTTTATAGCATTGTAGTTAAGAGCTTTATGTTCCGGCGTTAGACCAAAAAACTCTTAACTACTGACTTTTTTTTGCGGTTGGAGTCTTGGCGGTAGAGGCTGTACCGCTCACTTCTTCCATGACTCGTAATACCAGCGTTAGGCAAATCCTATAGAAAAGATAGGATATGCAATTGACGTAACGGGATTTGCGGTAGCCTCGAGTCTTGGAAATAAAGTGAGCGGTAGACCCTTTCCTGCCTAACTCTAAATACCAGCGGGCGTTAAAAAGCAGCGTTAGGATCCCTTAACGCTGCTTTTTAAGGCTAACGCAGAACTCTAAATCTAGGCGTAAGTTTTTTCATGGGATTTCCATAGCACTGGTATTACGAGTTTTGCATTCAGGCTAAAAAGCGAGCGTTACAGCCTAAAACGACAAGATTTTTACCGCCATCTAAAGTCAGTAGTTATGAGTGTTACGCTACAAAGCTGTAACGTAAAACTCATAACTAATGTGTTAAAAAGTACACTAAACACTCATAAACTACCTATTAACCCCTAAACCAAGGCCCTCCCACATTGCAAATACTATAATAAATTTATTAACCCCTAATCTGCCACTCCCGACATCGCCGCCACTAAGAAAATTTATTAATCCCTATACCGCCGTTCCCCGACATCGTCACCACTATACTAAAGTTATTAACCCCTAAACCGCCGCCCTCCCGCATCGCAAACACTATTTAAATATTATTAACCCCTAATCTGCCATCCGCCCACATCGCCCCCACTATACTAAAGTTATTAATCCCTACACCGCCGCCACTATAATAAACCTATTAACCCCTAAACTGAAACCCCCTCCACAACAAAATATACAAAATTAAACTATTAACCCATAAACTGAAAGCCCCCCACATCGTAATAAACTAATTTATGTTGAAATGTTTTTATTGAACAGTATTTGTCATACATGAATATTCATACAGTGGCAGGATATTCATTCAAAGACGAAAACAAAAACAATACAAAAAGAACAAATAAGAAAACATAATAAAAACAAAAAATGAAAATATTACATGAATGCAGAATGTTCGAGTCAATAGAAAATCACACATGTCTAACAATTCAAATAGGAGTGTACTTATTTGAGTTCCATGGGTTTTTGAGGATATGGAGTGTTGACAAAGAGCAGAAGATCAGATGTTTATGTGGAAGTATGAGTGACGTTAGGCCCCCCTTTTAATATCCAATAAAACCAAATTCTATCTACTGTTTCTTTGTTCTCTAGAATCCACGCTGCAGATTCATACATAGAATGTGTTGTTTTAATTTTATTTAGCACCTCCTGCCAAGTCAGAGAACCAGTTTTCCAGTGTCTAGCTATACAAGATATTGCAACCGTGCACAAGATCTTTATGAATGTATTAATTGGTTTATTAAAATTGGGAATTCGAACGTGTAATAGAGCCTGAGCCTGTTTTAGTCGAATATTTGCATCTAGAATGTTACTTATCAATAACGAGAGGTTGTCCCATATTTGTCTGATTTTGTCACAGTCCCACCATAGGTGTGAGTATGTTCCCAGGGTGTCACATCCCCTATAGCACAGTCTGTTCCCTGTAGGGGACATATGTGCTGTCTGTAGTGGAGTCAGGTACCATCTATAGGCGGTCTTGAGTGTGTTTTCCCTGAGGTCAGCATTTATCAGTCCTTTATCAGTCTCTTTAAAGATGTCGACCCAGTCCTGCATGTCTAACTCCATTCCTAGATCTCTTTCCCAGTTTAATATCAGCTGAGATTTTACTAGAGCCTGTGATGATTGTATAGCTGAGTATAGTCTTGAGATAGTGTGTTTCGTTCTATGTGGAGCTTTACATATGACCTCTAGTATTGTACTATTCTGTGTTGTGTATATTTTTGGAAATTCTCTAAGAGCGGATACTATTTGAAGGTATTGGAACCAGTTCACCATTAGGGGTGTAATTTTGTCCTGTAATTGCTGGAATGTTAAGATTTTGTTATTACTTATTAGATCAGCTACTCTGTAAAGTCCCTTATTGCTCCATTTGTCTATTGGTGGGCGATGCTCTTGAGATAATAAATATCTAATTGGCATGTTTCTAGATTGTGTTGGTTTTAATTTAGTTGATTTGGCTACCTTGTTCCATAATACCATTGTGGAGTCTAAGGTAGGGGATCTGAACTGTGTCTCAGTGGGTATATGTGGCCTCTCTTCCCAAAGGATATCTGCTGGAAGATTCCAGCCTCCCATTTCGGCTTCGAGAGTCGGCCAGATAGTCTCTATGTTGGGATTATCTAGGAGTACTGTTTGACCTAGCCTTGCCGCCTTGTAATAGGCCACGAGATTAGGGACCCCTACTCCTCCTAGTGATCTATGTCTCGTCAAACAGGAGATAGGAATTCTAGGGGATTTTTTCCCTCTGATAAATCTAATAAGGTCTGACTGAACCTGTGTTAGCTCCGGGATTGGAATTTTAACTGGTAGAGCTCTAAAAAGGTACAATAAGCGTGGCAGGATTTTAATCGCAGATTGTCTCCCATACCAAGAGAAGGAGTATTGTGACCATTTCTGAAGATCTTGTCTGATCTCTCTGTATAACGGTGAGTAGTTAAATTTATATAATTGGTTGAATTGGGTTGTTAAGTTTATGCCTAGATATTTCATAGTTTGTTTAGCCCATTTCATGGTGAAGTTTAATTCAATCAGTTTTTGTGTATGGGGTGGGAGCATAATAGGAAGGGTTTCACATTTTTCTAAGTTAATTTTGTAACCCGAAATAAATGAAAATTTATCTAGAAGTTGGTATAGGTTTGGAAGGGAGAGCAATGGTTTGGTGATTGTAAGTAAGATGTCATCTGCAAATAACGTCAATTTATACTCGGTGGATCTAGATTTGAATCCTGATATGTCTGGTGAGTTTCTAATTTGTGCTGCCAGGGGTTCTATGCAGAGGGCAAATAAAAGGGGTGACAAAGGGCACCCCTGTCTCGTTCCATTTAGAATGGGGAAGATTTTGGATTTATAGCCTGCTGCTGTAACTTGCGCTGAGGGGTTTGAGTATATCTTCTCTATTGCATTTACAAAAGAGCCTCTAAATCCCATATTATGGAGCACCTGTAGTAGGTATTTCCAATCTATTCTATCAAACACCTTCTCCGCATCCAGTGATAGGAGCAGAGAAGGCGTTTTGGATTCGGCCAGATAGTGAATGGAATCTATAATTCGTCTGATATTATCTGGGGCTTCCCTATCCTTTATGAAACCGACTTGATCGGGGTGTATCAAGTGGGGCAGTATGGGTGTAAGACGGTTGGCCAGAATCTTAGTGAATATTTTGAGATCCTGATTTATAAGTGAGATGGGTCGATAATTTGAGCAATATTTTGGATTTTTACCTGGTTTAGGAATTACTACAATCTTATCCATTAACATTTCAGGTGGAATGGAACGGCCTTCTAGGATGTGGTTGCATAATTTAGTTAATTGGGGGATCAGTTTAGGTTTAAATAATTTGTAGTATTCTCCTGAGAACCCATCTGGGCCAGAGGCTTTTCCTTTCTTAAGGTCTTTTATAGCTAGTGAAACCTCCATCGGGGTTACCCGGGCGTTGAGTAACTCCCTATCAGTTTCCGATATTTTATTCAGGTCAGCGTCTGTGAGAAAGTCTGTAGTGGCAGAATCAGTTTGTGGTGTATGTGTCACCTTCTTCCCGTCATATAGGTTTCCATAGAATTCAGCAAAAGTATCAACAATCTCTTGGGGATGGGATACTGATATGCCTAGTGAATTGATTATGCTTGGAATGGCCGGGGCTTTGCATCGTTCGCGAATTTTATGGGCTAGGAATTTATCGGGTTTGTTAGCAAATACATAATATTGTGTCTTAAGTTTCATGATTGCCCTGACTGCCATAGAATTTAGAATATCATTTAAATCATCTCTTTTCTTGGAGAGTTGTTTTAGAACAGATGCATTTCGGGTAAGTTTGTGCTGTGTTTCTAGTTTTTTTATTTCATTTTGAAGCTGGGTTATCAGAGTGTTATTGTGGTGTAAGGAACGGGATTTAGACTGGATCAGGAGGCCCCTAATGTATGCTTTATGTGCTGCCCAAGCATGTAGTGGGTTATCAGTAGTGTCACTGTTGATATTCCAAAATTCGCCCAATTGCTCACCTATTTTGTCTAAGGTAGGTTTATTTCTAAGTGAGGTCGGGTCAAAGGTCCAAGTTCTAGATCTTTTAGGATCCTGAACCCCAGTCAATTGGATAGATATGAGAGAGTGATCAGACCAGGTACAGGGGTGTATTTCCGATGATAGGATTAGTGGGAGTAGAATTTGGCTGACAAATATATAGTCTATTCTCGTGTAGGTCTTGTGTGCCGCCGAATAGAATGTGGTGTCATTGGTTTCCCCATATAAAAATTTCCTGGAGTCTATGAGTGTATGGGGAGTGAATGCTTCTTGTATGGATTTGAGCATCCTATTATGTCTATTTTGCTTATTGCTCAGCTTTGAGTTCGAAGCAGGGGCAATAGATTTGAAGTTGATATTAAAATCTCCGGCTAATATTATCCTAAATTGGGACCAATTCGTCAGCAGGTGTGATATGTTTTTAAAGAAGGTATGCTGATTATCATTTGGGGCATATATGTTACAAAGAATAATATCAGAGCCATCTAATTGTCCCTTTACAACAAGATATCTGCCTTCAGGGTCCGCTAGGGTGTACTCATGTGTGAATTGTAGCGATGAGTGTATGAGTATGGATACCCCCCTTTTTTTCGTTTCTGTGGTAGCGTGGTAATGTAGCGGAAAGGCTCTAGACCAGTATTTAGGAATATTTGAGTGTGTTAAATGAGTCTCCTGTAGAAATAGAACATTAGCATGGAGTCTGAGATAATGAGCCATAGCCACCCTATGTTTGACGTCGGAATTTAATCCTCTCACATTGTGAGAGATCAAGTGTATCTTAGTCATCTAAAATATCTATTGTCAATCCAGTAATGGCTCTTAAATAATAGCCCAGTGTCACTCTTGTATAAAGTTTTATAGTGTTTCCACTACTCCGCCCCCGTCCCCTTGTCCTGCACTCCCGGACAGAATATGACTCAATACCATAATGCATTGTTAGTAAAATAAGTAAAAAAAAGAAAGATACAAGAAACAACAATAAACAGTGTAAGTATAGGAGAAAAGATAAAAATACATTAACTATATCTCTCCGGTAGAGAGAGAAAACAATTCTCATAACATTCGGTCTTAAAGGAGCGGTATTCAAAAAATATATCTAGATTTGTAAACAGTGGATTTAACAGTTAACAAACAAATATTGCGGTCTGCAAGTCAGCGCCTACTATACATTACCCTTTCTTGAACATTTTCACTATGGAATATGGGTTGTAAAGTCATGAACCATACTTATAAGTGCAACGTCAGTTTTCAATTCTAGAACATGTCTTTAAATCTTGGCAGTAAAAGTCATTTGTTTTTCAGTTTTCTTTTGTTGATAGATTGCCATTTAAGCTGGGAAATCTGAAGGTTCCTACTTTGTGTAGGTGAAATGTCCGTTGAGACAGATGGTGGGTCTAACCCCAGCAGCTTACATATATTGGGTATTTCTTCTTCCTCTTTCAGAGTCAGCGTTTTACCACCTCTAATTATATGTAACGCAAAGGGAAATCCCCAGCGATACTGGATTTGGTGTTTTCGTAACATAGTAGTGAGTGGTCGAAGTTGAGATCTTCTTTGTAAAGTCCTTAAACTGAGATCTTGAAAGAACTGAACAATTGTTCCTTGAAATTTGAAAGTTGGGTTTTGTCTGGATGCAGATAGGATTTTTTCTTTCTCTTGGAAGACTAGTAGTTTTGCAATGACATCCCTAGGAGGATCATTATCTTTAGGCCTTGCCCTGAGAGCTCTGTGAGCTCTTTCGATGTGATATGCGGATTCCTCTTTGTCTCCAGTAATGGCTCTGAATAATTGTTGCAGGTATGAGTGGAGATCCTTGTTCAAGATGGATTCTGGAATGCCCTTCATCCTAATGTTGTTTCGCCTTCCTCTGTTTTCGAGGTCCTCGATTTTATCTTGGAGCTCGATGATAGATTGTTGCTGGGAGTTAACAACTTCAGACATTGAGGTAAAATCTTCAGTGATCGCTTCTCTGTGCTCCTCCAAACTTTCAATTCTACCTCCCATCTCGGCAATATCTGATTTTATTTCAGTGAGGCTGTCAGTAACAGCAGTGTGCATAGAGTCTATTTTTTCCCATAGGCGTTCAAAGTTTGTCGAGATGTCTTGTTTTGATACCAGAAGGCGTAGGTCTGCTCTTGTAACTGGTGTATGATCTCCTTCAGTGTTGATAGAGTCTGTGTCCTGCTCAGAATCTCCTTCTTCCTCTCTGATGTTTTCGTTTAAAAATTTATTAATCTTTGCAGGCTTAAAGTATGGGTTTATGGTCTGCGATTTAGAAGCTTTGTCTGCTTTGTTCAGCTTTTTAGAAGACATGGTATATGGCTTTAGCTGTAGATATGTGTTTTGTTGTATAATATTCGCAGCTTCAACTGTGTGTTTATCCTTTTGAGATGGTTCAGAAAGATACAGGTCTGCTAAAGTGTCATATAATGGAGTCTCTTAATACTTTATGTGGGAGCACTCTGGCATAGTATTTCTGTGTTCAGCAGCTGTTTTTATGGGCTATTATACAAGCAAGGGACTCCTACTATGGAAATAATGTCTCTGTTCTCAGTATTGCCGGTTTAGGTCTCCTATCTACATAAAATCTGTGAGCAATGTTTATATAAGCCCCTCCATCTGTATTCCTCTATTGTATATGGCTGTTATGTTTGTTACTGAAAGGTAGGCGCTTATGAAATAAGACCTGCGTCAGTCCGCCATTTGCCGCCAGTGACTGTTATCTGTACGCGCTGTGTCTCAGCCCCCAAGCAGATCGGGACATGTCTGACACTCACCAAGTGTGTTCCGCTTCTGTTACTGTGTCCGACCGCTTAGGGTTTAATGTCTGCGTTCTCTCAGGCAAGTCCCTGCATCACCACTTCTGCAGCTCTTATATTAGTGCGGCGCGGGAGTAGACAGATAGGCCTCACTTATCCGGACCTATGTCCTTGAACGGCAGTTGCTTTTTGCAGTTATTCAGCCCATAAATATCACGGGTTATATCCCTGACTGATGTAATGAAGTCTGGATCTCAGGATCGTTGTCTGGAAAGGCTTTTATCCCTGTTTTATGTGTTTAGCTCCTGGAGCTCAGAGATTAACCTGCCATCTCTGAGCACAGTCAGGCTCCGCCCCCCTCGTAATAAACTAATTTAAAATAGTAACCCCTAAACCTAACACCCCCCTAACTTTACATTAAAATTACAATTTCCCTATCTTAAATTAAATTTAAACTTATCTGTCAAATTAAAAATACTTAGTTTAAACTAACAATTAAAGTAATATAATTATTAAACTAACTACCAATTAAATAAACTAAACTACACATTAAAAAAATCCTTACACTACTCTAAAAATCTATCTAGTTAAAAACAAAAAACAAAAACTAAATTATAAAACATAACAAACACTGATTTACGGAAAATAACAAACAAAATTATCAAAAATAAAAAAGGATTACACCTAATCTAATAGCCCTATCAAAATACAAAAGCCCACCCAAAATAAAAAAAACCTAGCCTACAATAAACTACAATGGCCCTTAAAAGGGTCTTTTGTAGGGCATTGCCCTAAGTTAAACAGCTCTTTTATATGTAAAATAAAAAATACAACAGTAAAACCCACCACCCAACCATCCCCCAAAATAAAAAACCTAAATCTAAAAAAACCTAAGCTACCCATTGCCCTGAAAAGTGCATTTGGATGGGAATTGCCCTAAAAAGGGCATTTAGCTCTTTTACTGCCCAAACCCTAATCTAAAAATAAAACCCACCCAAAAAACCCTTAAAAAATCCTAACACTAATGCCAAGACGGTCCACTTACAGTTTTTGAAGTCCCGCTTGAACGATCTTCATCCAGGCGGCGAGAAGTCTTCATCCAGGTGGCGAGAAGTCTTTATCCAGGTGGCCTCTTCAATCTTCATCCCGGCGGAGAAGTCCTCATCCAAGCGGCGAGAAGTCTTCATCCAGACGGCCTCTTCAATCTTCATCTAGGCGGCATCTTCTATCTTGATCCCAGCGGCGTGGAGCGGGTCCATCCCGAAGTCATTCGGCGCGGAGCATCCTCTTCATATGGTCGCCGCCGTATACTAAATCTTCAATGCAAGGTATGTGATCCAAGATGGCGTCCCTTGTATTCCTATTGGCTGAAAAATTTGAATCGGCCAATAGGAATTAGAGCTGCTAAAATACAATTGGCTGTTCAAATCAGCCAATAGGATTAAAGCAGCTCTAATTTTATTGGATGATTTATCAGCCAATAGAATGAGAGCTGCTTAAATCCTATTGGCTGATTTAAACAGCCAAAAGGATTTAAGCAGCTCGCATTCCTATTGGCTGATTAAAATTTTTCAGCCAATAAGAAAAAGAAGCCCCATCTTGGATCGCGTACCTTGCATTGAAGATTTAGTATGCGGCGGCGACCATATGAAGAGAATGCTCCGTGCCGGATGTCTTCAGGATGGACTCGCTCCGTGCCGCCGGGATCAAGATAGAAGATGCCGCCTGGATGAAGATTGAAGAGGTTATCTGGATGAAGACTTCTTGCCGCTTGGATGAGGACTTCTCCGCTGGGATGAAGATTGAAGAGGCTGCCTGGATGAAGACTTCTCGCCGCCTTGATAAAGACTTCTCCGCCAGGATGAAGATCGTTCAAGCCGAACTTCAAAAACTGTAAGTGGATCGTCTTGGGGTTAGTGTTTTTTAAGGTTTTTTTGGGTGGGTTTTATTTTTAGATTAGGTTTTGGCAGTAAAAAGAGCTGAATGCCCTTTTAAGGGCAATGCCTATCCATATACCATTTTCAGGGCAATGGGTAGCTTAGGTTTTTTTAAATTTAGGTTTTTTATTTTGGGGGGATGGTTGGGTGGTGGATTTTACTGTTGGGGGTCTTTGTTTTTTTTACAGGTAAAAGAGCTGTTTAACTTATGACAATGCCCTACAAAAGGCCCTTTTAATGGCCATTGGTAGTTTATTCTAGATTAGGTTTTCTATTTTGGGGTGTTTTTTTTTAATGGGTATTAGGGTAGGAATCATTTTTATTATTTTTGATAATTTTTTTGGTATTTTGTGTACTGTATTTTTTTGGGGTTTTTTTATTTTTGTTTTGTAGGAAAAGAGCTTATGGCCCCAAGTTATCAAGGTCTGTCGGACAAGAGCTGCTGGTGCAACGCCGCCCCCTGCAGACTCGCGGCCAATGGGCCGCCAGCAGGGGGGTGTCAATCAACCCGATCGTACTCGGGCGATGGTTATGGAGCAGCGGTCTTTGTGACCGCTGCTTCATAACTGCTGTTTCGGAGCTTGATAAATATGCCCCATTATCTTTAGGGCAATGCCCTACAAAAGGCCCTTTTAAGGGTCCTTGGTAGTTTGGGGGTTGGGGGTTTGTATACTGTTAGGGGTGTTTGTTTTTTGTAGCAAAAGAGCTGTTTAACTTAGGACAATGCCCTACAAAAGGCCCTTTTAAGGGCCCTTAGTAGTTTATTTTAGATTAGGCTTTTTTATTTTGGGGTGTTTTTTTTTTTAAAGGGTATTAGAATAGGAATCATTTTTAATTTTTTTCGATAATTTCGTTGTTTTTTTTTTCTAATGGTAGGTTTTTTTATTTTTTGTAATTTTAGTGTTTTTTTATTTTTTTGCAATTTTACTGTTTTTTTATTTTTTTGCAATTTTAGTGTTTTTGTTGTTGTAATTTTAGTGTTTTTTTATTTTTTGTAATTTTAGGTTTTAGTGTAAGGTAGCTTAGGTTTTATTTTACAGGTAATTGTGTATTTTTTTTTTATTTTTTTTTAAGTTTAATGACTGGAAGTATTTAATTTAGTTAATAAATCTACAAGTTATATACATGTTAAAAATAGAATTTACCATTAAGCCAGGCTTCTATAACACATTTAGTACAGGGGTGCCTAAACTTTTGCATATAGAGGGCCAATCAATAATGACAGACTAGTAAGTACATTATATTCACACAAATGCAGTCCACACAAAAGCATTGGTAAGACATATGTGGTTCAGTATTAAACAGCACTTTGCATGCACAAGATCATCTCTTTAAAGGGGGGGATCACACGCCTACCCCTCCTAGAGGAGGAGAAACCCAACTAAATAGTACCGTTGAGAGGTGCGGAGTATTAGGGCCTTATCTAATTAGTGGTCTCCAGAGTTCCTTCATATACTCATGGATTTCAATTTAATCGTCCCTCAAGTAGCGAAACCTTTCCAGCGACAGATTCCTGTCTACTTGGGTCTCCCAGTCCGAAATCTGTGGAATTCTGTCAGATTTCCAGTTCTTGGGGATGAGGGATTTGGCGCTATTTAACATTATATTTAGGAGGTGTTTTTTGGGTTTTTCTGTCAATTTACGTAGCCCATGAAACAGCAGGAGGTCGGAGCCTCTGCGTAAAGTAATGCTTAGTTTAGAATCTATTATGTCCAGCACGGCCTGCCAGTAAGGATTTATTAGTTCGCAAGTCCACCAGATATGGAGGATCGTGCCAGCTTCTCCACAACCCCTCCAACATTTACCATCTGATTTCTTATAAAAAATTTTGATCCTAACTGGTGTGAGGTACCAGCGGGACAAATATTTATAGTTGGATTCCAGAGTCCTGGCTGAGATAGAAGCCTTGGTGTGATTGTGAAATATGTTTTGCCACTCTGTGTCCGTCAGGGCCTGATCTAATTCGCAGTTCCATTGCCTAATGAATGTGGGTGTGCAAGTTTCTTTATGAGACATCAATACTCTATACATAATTGATATTAAATGTTTCAGAGGGTGGGGTAGTAAGCAGAGTGATTCCAACAAAGTCAGCTGCCTGGATATGTCATTTGCCCTTTTGTGGGTGAGTAAGTAGTGTTGTAGCTGTCTGTGGAAAAACCAGGATATATTCAAACCTGTCCTTTCTAGCTCCTCTAGATCCCTAAGTTTCTTGTTTATTAGTAACCTGTGGAACATTACCTGATCTAGCTGCGTTTTATTCAAGGCCGTCTGAGCTGTGTTGGAGAATGGGATGTCTGGATTTTGTATGAAAGGAATTAAAGGTGAGGGATTGGTAGAAATATGTGGATGTTCTATGAGTGTTTTGTCCCATTGCAAGAAACATTCCCGTATAAGTGGATAAGACCTGATTATTTTAGGTCTGTACTCCCAGAATTGTGCATCCTATTTGGACCCACGTTTTGTCTTTGGAATTGGTGCACCATTCCACCTGATGTTGGAGATTAATGGCCTTCTTATATAGTGAAAGGTTTGGGATACCTAGACCGCCTCTCTTCTTTGGTAAGTAAAGAGTGTGCCTGGAAACTCGAGGTCTCGTGCCCCCCCCCCAGATATATTCCTCTAAGTACCCCTGTAATTTTAGTAAGTATTGGGAATGGAATTGGGAGGGTTTGAAGATAATATAAAACCCGGGGAAGGATATTCATTTTCACTACTCCAATCCTGCCCAACCAGGAGATCTTCTTATTCTTCCACGACGAAATATCCCCTGATATTGATTTTAATAAGTAATTATAGTTTGCTTCAAAGAGGTTCTCTGTTTTGGGAGTTAGATTAATCCCTAAGTATTTGAGTGTGCAGGTTTTTATCCGTAGTTTACAAATGTCCGATATACGGCATAAATCTGCCTGGGGTAGGTTAATATTCAAAATTTCCGACTTTGTGTGATTTAGGTGAAAGTTGGATACCTTGCCGTAATCCTCAAATTCCCTAAGAACTTCAGGGAGTGAGGTCAGGGGATTTGCGACGGAGAGTAGGACATCGTCCGCATATAGTGAGACTTTATGTTCATGGTCTCCTATTTTAATTCCAGAGATTTTCTGGTTATCTCAGATTTTTTGCGCTAGTATTTCTATTGTAAGAGCAAATAACAATGGGGACATGGGACAACCCTGTCGCGTGCCGTTTGATATTTTAAAGGGATCTGATAATATGTTATTGATTTTAACTTGCGCTGTTGGTTCCGAATAGAGGGAGAAAACTTTTTGCATAAAGGGTTGACCAAAATTCATTTTTGACAGGACAGCTTTAAGGAAACCCCAGCTGACCCTGTCAAACGCCTTCTCGGCATCTGTTAAGACGAGCACTGACGGGATACTATTGTGTTGCGCATAAATCCCTCTCGGCCAGGGACAAACCCCACTTGGTCAGGGGATATTAGCAGCGGCAAAAATGTATTCAATCTTAACGAGAGGATTTTTGCAAATATCTTTAGATCTACGTTAAGGAGTGATATCGGCCTAAAGTTTTCAGGCCGGTCAGTTGTCTTTTCCGGTTTCAGGATGGTGGTGACATGAGCTAATAGCATGGATGGGGGGAAGCCCTGGGTATTCCCGATATTGTTAAACAAGGAAGCAAGGCGCGGTGACAGTATGTCTTTAAATATTTTATAGTATTTGGCACTAAAGCCATCTGGGCCAGGGCATTTGCCAGCTGGCAAGCCTTCTATAGTTTTGGCCACTTCTTCTGCCGAAATGTTTGCATCTAAACTCTCTCTTTCTTCCTCCGACAGCGCCGGAAGCATCAGGGAGTTCAGGTATAAGTCAATGGGGGATTGGGAAGGGGTCCCGTCGCTATTCTGGGGAGAAGTTTCACCATTTTGTAAATTATAGAGATTTTGGTAGTAAGATCTAAGTACTTCTGCTATAGACGGGCTGTCTGAACATGGTAAGTTGTGATGGTTTAGGATTGAGTGGACATGGGATTTTAATTGTCTCCTCTTTAAAGCTCTCGCAAGAAGTTTTCCTGGTTTATCCCCAAACTCAAAATATTTTTGTTGTAGTTTTAGAGCTAATACTTGATGCTCCCTGGAATGTATGTCCTGTATCTCCTTCCTAGCTTGTAGAAGGTCTTGTTTAATTTGTGAGTCTGTGGGAGCTTTTTTGTGTTTAAACTCCAGTTCGTTTATCTTGGAAAGGAGATCTGTGTATCTAAGTCTAGTCTGTTTGGATTGAGAGGCTTTCTGCTGAATCAACTCACCCCTGAGCACACACTTGTGTGCCTCCCAAACAACATGGTCCGGCACCTCCCGAGTGTCATTATTTTGAAAATAGTCTGTTAGTTTTGTCTCTATTTGAGTTTTGATCACTTGGTTATTTATCAGAAAGTTGTCAAACCTCCAAATAAATGGTCTATCTGGCACGGAGGGCCATTTTATTTTACAGATGACTGGGGCGTGGTCGGACCACGTCATAGGAAGTATTTGAGTACTTGTTAACCCTGCTAAAGTCGATTGATCTGTTAAAATGTAATCAATTCTTGTGTATACCTCGTGTGGATGTGAAAAGATGGTATAATCGCGCTTAGTGGGGTACAGCGTGCGCCATGTGTCATGAACCGCTAATTCTTCGAGTCTCGAGTTGCATTGTCGAAGAACTTTTTTGGTGATTGAAGCTGTCATTTTGGACGTGTCTAAAACCGGGTTAAGAGGAATATTAAAGTCCCCTCCCAGTATTAGGGCCCCTTTACGTAGTTTGAGAATTTTGTTAGTAAGGGCGGACATAAATTTATTCTGATGTTGATTTGGGAAGTAGGCGTGACCATTCTGCTGAAAAGTGTGCCTATCACAATCAAGTAACGGCCCTCGGGGTCTCTTTCAATGTGTATGAGGGAGAAAGGGGAAGAGTGTTTAAACAAGATTCCTACTCCGTTTTTTCTTTGAGGGTCCAGAGGAGGTTGGGAATTTAGGGTTGGACCAGGCCGTCTCCTTACCTTTACTGATATCGCAGTGTGCCCTAATGACGTCCCTAATCAAATGTGTTCTTTTTTCAGGGATATTTAAGTCTTTCGCATGCAATGTCATTAAAGATAGGGTGTGTACTCCGTGTGTAGTCATGTTGAGGTAGGGTGAGAAAAAAAAAGGGGGGGGGAGGAGGGAAGGGCAATAGAAGGTTAGGAGAAAAGAAAAGGGGACAGAGAAGACGGGTTAAAAGAAAGAAGGGTGGAAGACAGTTAGGAGAAAAGGGAAGGGCGTCAGGTAGAAGATGGGTTGGGAGAAAGAAGGTGGATTGTCTAGACACTAAATCCAAAGAGTGGGAAGTGACTAGTATAGGTGTAAATTGGCTAATCCACAACTAGGTGTAACCAGCCACAACACTATTATAGGAGAGTAAGTAAGAAAGGTATAGAAATATGGGATCAGTATCCCTGTGCCTAATGTGATTAGGAAAAAGATAAATGTTAATAGGAAGGGGCAGATTATGCCCAAGCAAAACAAATATGTGAGAAAACCCTGAGTAACACTTGATGAAGAGGATCACAGTTAAACATTTTCATGCAATACCCAACTAGTAACTCATTGAAACTTTACACAATAGGTCCAACAACAGTGTCAGAACAGAAACAATAACAGATCAAAATTAAACATCTTATATAATTACTAGTTTGTAGCCCAATGCCCAATTTTGGTATTGGTATTCACGTCATTGCTACAGAGACATCTCCGGGTGGCATTCTATGAAGATCTAATTAATTAAGGGTGGTCCCCCTACACTAGCTAATACACATTCTGGGTAGGCCATAAACACATCCCCCACCCACCAGTTTGAAACAATAAAGCTCCCATTGGAGACAAAAGGAAATCCAATTATCCCCAGTGAAGAGACCAAACAGCAGATATAATACAACACATACATCACTTATCTGGTTCTTGCAAAGGAGTCCGATAAGGCACATAGGCCTAGATTTGGAGTTTGGCGGTAGCCGTGAAAACCAGCGTTAGAGGCTCCTAACGCTGGTTTTAGGCTACCGCCGGTATTTGGAGTCAGTCAAAAAAGGGTCTAACGCTCACTTTTCAGCCGCGACTTTTCCATACCGCAGATCCCCTTACATCAATTGCGTATCCTATATTTTCATTGGTATCTTTCTAACTCCGGTATTTAGAGTCGTGGCTGAAGTGAGCGTTAGAAATCTAACGACAAAACTCCAGCCGCAGAAAAAAGTCAGTAGTTAAGAGCTTTCTGGGCTAACGCCGGTTCATAAAGCTCTTAACTACTGTGCCCTAAAGTACACTAACACCCATAAACTACCTATGTACCCCTAAACCGAGGCCCCCCACATCGCCGACACTCGATTAAATTTTTTTAACCCCTAATCTGCCGACCGCCACCTACGTTATCCTTATGTACCCCTAATCTGCTGCCCCTAACACCGCCGACCCCTATATTATATTTATTAACCCCTAATCTGCCCCCCACAACGTCGCCGCCAGCTACCTACACTTATTAACCCCTAATCTGCCGTCCGCACGCCGCCGCCAGCTACATTATAGCTATGTACCCCTAATCTGCTGCCCTAACATCGCCGACCCCTATATTATATTTATTAACCCCTAACCTGCCCCCCACAACGTCGCCGCCACCTACCTACAATAATTAACCCCTAATCTGCCGACCGCAAAGAGCCGCCACCTACATTATAGCTATGTACCCCTAATCTGCTGCCCCTAACACCGCCGACCCCTATATTATATTTATTAACCCCTAATCTGCCCTCCCTAACATCGCCGACACCTAACTTCAATTATTAACCCCTAATCTGCCGACCGAATCTCGCCGCTATTCTAATAAATGTATTAACCCCTAAAGCTAAGTCTAACCCTAACACTAACACCCCCCTAAGTTAAATATAATTTAAATCTAACAAAATAAATTAACTCTTATTAAATAAATTAGTCCTATTTAAAGCTAAATACTTACCTGTAAAATAAATCCTAATATAGCTACAATATAAATTATAATTATATTATAGCTATTTTAGGATTTATATTTATTTTACAGGTAACTTTGTATTTATTTTAACCAGGTACAATAGCTATTAAATAGTTAAGAACTATTTAATAGCTAAAATAGTTAAAATAATTTCAAAATTACCTGTAAAATAAATCCTAACCTAAGTTACAATTAAACCTAACACTACACTATCAATAAATTAATTAAATACAATACATACAATTACCTACAATTAAACCTAACACTACACTATCAATAAATTAATTAAATACAATATCTACAAATAACTACAATGAAATAAACTAACTAAAGTACAAAAAATAAAAAAGAACTAAGTTACAAAAAATAAAAAAATATTTACAAACATAAGAAAAATATTACAACAATTTTAAACTAATTACACCCTTAAATAAACCTAACACTAAGCCCCTGAAGATCTTCCTACCTTATCTTCACCTCACCGGGTATCACCGATCGGTCCTGGCTCCAAAATCTTCATTTAAGCCCAAGCGGGGGCTAGACATCCATCATCCGACGGCTGAAGAAGTCCAGAAGAGGCTCCAAAGTCTTCATCCTATCCGGGAAGAAGAGTAGATCCGGACCGGCAACCATCATCTTCCAAGCGGCATCTTCTATCTTCATCCGATGAGGACCGGCTCCATCTTGAAGACCTCCACCGCGGACCCATCTTCTTCCGATGACGACTTCCCGACGAATGACGGTTCCTTTAAGGGACGTCATCCAAGATGGCGTCCCTCGAATTCCGATTGGCTGATAGGATTCCAATCGGAATTAAGGTAGGAAAATTCTGATTGGCTGATGGAATCAGCCAATCAGAATCAAGTTCAATCCGATTGGCTGATCCGATCGGAACAGCCAATAGAATGCGAGCTCAATCCGATTGGCTGATAGAATCCTATCAGCCAATCGGAATTCGAGGGACGCCATCTTGGATGACGTCCCTTAAAGGAACCGTCATTCGTCGGGAAGTCGTCGTCGGAAGAAGATGGGTCCGCGGTGGAGGTCTTCAAGATGGAGCCGGTCCTCATCGGATGAAGATAGAAGATGCCGCTTGGAAGATGATGGTTGCCGGTCCGGATCTACTCTTCTTCCCGGATAGGATGAAGACTTTGGAGCCTCTTCTGGACTTCTTCAGCCGTCGGATGATGGATGTCTAGCCCCCGCTTGGGCTTAGATGAAGATTTTGGAGCCAGGACCGATCGGTGATACCCGGTGAGGTGAAGATAAGGTAGGAAGATCTTCAGGGGCTTAGTGTTAGGTTTATTTAAGGGGGGTTTGGGTTAGATTAGGGGTATGTGGGTGGTGGGTTGTAATGTTGGGGGGGGTAGTGTATGTTTTTTTTTACAGGCAAAAGAGCTGAATTCTTTGGGGCATGCCCCGCAAAGGGCCCTGTTCAGGACTGGTAAGGTAAAAGAGCTTTGAACTTTTGTAATTTAGAATAGGGTAGGGCATTTTTTTTATTTTGGGGGGCTTTGTTATTTTATTAGGGGTCTTAGAGTAGGTGTAATTAGTTTAAAATTGTTGTAATATTTTTCTTATGTTTGTAAATATTTTTTTATTTTTTGTAACGTAGTTCTTTTTTATTTTTTGTTCTTTAGTTAGTTTATTTCATTGTAGTTATTTGTAGGTATTGTATTTAATTAATTTATTGATAGTGTAGTGTTAGGTTTAATTGTAGGTAATTGTAGGTATTGTATTTAATTAATTTATTGATAGTGTAGTGTTAGGTTTAATTGTAACTTAGGTTAGGATTTATTTTGCAGGTAATTTTGAAATTATTTTAACTATTTTAGCTATTAAATAGTTCTTAACTATTTAATAGCTATTGTACCTGGTTAAAATAAATACAAAGTTACCTGTAAAATAAATATTAATCCTAAAATAGCTATAATATAATTATAATTTATATTGTAGCTATATTAGGATTTATTTTACAGGTAAGTATTTAGCTTTAAATAGGAATAATTTATTTAATAAGAGTTAATTAATTTCGTTAGATTAAAATTATATTTAATTTAGGGGGGTGTTAGTGTTAGGGTTAGACTTAGCTTTAGGGGTTAATACATTTATTAGAATAGCGGTGAGCTCCAGTCGGCAGATTAGGGGTTAATGTTTGATGTTAGGTGTCGGCGATGTTAGGGAGGGCAGATTAGGGGTTAATACTATTTATTATAGGGTTAGTGAGGCGGATTAGGGGTTAATAACTTTATTATAATAGCGGTGCGGTCCGGTCGGCAGATTAGGGGTTAATAAGTGGAGGCAGGTGGAGGCGACGTTGTTGGCGGCAGATTAGGGGTTAATAAATATAATATAGGGGTCGGCGGTGTTAGGGACAGCAGATTAGGGGTACATAGGGATAATGTAAGAAGCGGCAGTTTACGGAGCTACAGATTAGGGGTTAATAATAATATGCAGGGGTCAGCGATAGCGGGGGCGGCAGAATAGGGGTTAATAAGTGTAAGGTTAGGGGTGTTTAGACTCGGGGTACATGTTAGAGTGTTAGGTGCAGACGTAGGAAGTGTTTCCCCATAGCAAACAATGGGGCTGCGTTAGGAGCTGAACGCAGCTTTTTTGCAGGTGTTAGGTTTTTTTTCAGCTCAAACTGCCCCATTGTTTCCTATGGGGGAATCGTGCACGAGCACGTTTTTGAAGCTGGCTGCTTCCGTAAGCAACTCTGGTATCGAGAGTTGCAGTGGCGTTAAATATGCTCTATGCTCCTTTTTTGGAGCCTAACACAGCCATTCTGTGGACTCTCAATACCAGAGTTATTTTAAAGGTGCGGCCAGAAAAAAGCCAGCGTTAGCTACGCGGGTCGTTACCGACAAAACTCTAAATCTAGCCGATAGTCTTTACCAGTAAACTGCAAAATTAAATAACAGTTATTTAGAAAAAGCACTTTCCTGTGTATTCTGATCCCGTGGGGGAGCAGCCTCCTCCACAGGTGCAGGTATGTCGATATCCAGTATTTTGCAAAAGTCCTGTAAATACGTTTGGGTTCTATATATTGCCTGCTTCCCATTACGTGTGGCAATAAGACGCACCAGAAAGCCCCATTTGTATTGGATTTTGTGTAATTGGAGTGCGCTGGTAATAAACCGAAGATCTCTCCTCTTCTGTAGTGTGAGTTGACTCAAGTCAGAGAAGACCTGAATAGGAATGCCAGCATGCGTAAGATCCTTGACAGACCGGGCCTTCTGAGAAATTGTGTCTTTGTCCCTGTAACTCAAGAATTTTACGATAATGTCCCTTGGCGGAGCTTTAGGGGAAGGCTTAAGGCGGAGGGCATGATGAGCTCTCTCTATCGGGACATCTGGAGAATTTGGTGTGCCCTTTATGGTACAGAACAAGTCCTGCAGATAGCCCTCTATGGCAGAATTATTAACCGTTTCTGGGACTCCCCTAATCCTTAGGTTATTCCGTCTTCCTCTGTTGTCCAAGTCCTCCACTCTGGACAACAGAAATTGAATATCCCCTTCTTGTTCAAGAGCACGTTGTGTGTGTTAGATGTTACCTGAGCTTGCAAGGTTTCTTGCTTTCCTTCAAAGGTGTGTACTTGTTGGCTGATCTGGTGAAAGTCCTTCTTTAAATCACCAAATAGGGATCTAATTTCAGTCAAAACCACGTTAATGTCAGCCTTAGAGGAAATAACATTAAGGTCCTCTTTATTTAGGGGTTCCTGTGGCTGTGTATCAGGCATTGCACCTGTTGTGACTGGCGAGGGGGGGACAGGGAGCGAGCTTTCATTGCCCATTAAATCAGGCCCAGTGTTAGCCATTCTGAGGTAATTGGTGAGGCTAGCACTTTTAGGCCCATTTTCACCTTTAGTATTTTTTCTGTGGTACATTGTAAACTGGGGATTCGTCTGACCTGACCCACCCAGAGCTGAGCACTATATGTCTGAGACTAGCACCAGTTGATATCACTGCTCCAATTCTAAACAGATTACAGGGTGTCTCACTGCCTTGCAGCGTGTGCTAAAATAATGAGATTTTAGGCCCTCTATACAGCGTCCTCTGAGTAAGATCACACTTTCTCCCTATGTATAATTTCTCCCTCCTCCTCACTGCGTCTTTCCTGTGTTATTTTTTGCTCCCTTATTACTTGATGTCAGTTGATTATAGTATTATTTCTTGAGGCAAGGTAAAATTCCATCAGCGCAATTTCTACCACCTCTGATAAGGTTAGTGTGTTGTGATAACAAAGCCCTTGTTCAATTGGCACCGGGCAGCGAATGTAGATCAAATGTAGGACCCATGCAAACAAATATGTCAGGCGTGGCAGACCCCCCACGAGGCCAAGGCCTCCACCCTATCTCGAGCACCCGGCACAAACAACAGGAGGTCCATCTGTGGTCTAGTTAAGTCCCCCTCCAGCACCAACACACAATTGCAGGCATACCTTCATGTATATGCACCGCTTATGGAGCGTCACGAGTGCCGAAAACTGAGGGGATCAAACGGCTCTTCCGCGGTAAAGTGCGGACCTCAGAATGCCCTTAAGTCGCTCACTCCTGGCATGCAATTGGCCTCCGTGGCCTTTGGAAGATCAAGGGAGGCTCCGGTAGGTGTAACCGACACTTCAGCGTGTCTTAGGATGAGCAGAGTTGTGTGGTCTCAAGGGCGTCTAGGCCGCAAGCTCAGTCAGCATGACAGATACAGCAGGGTGTCCTTTTGATGATCGGATGTTGTGCAGAGTATATTTATGGGGTATAACCTAAGGTTTAAAGTATTTTTTAGTTTCAGCTTCCTTAGTAAAAATTTAACATTAGGCGCAGGGCTTAGGAGCCAGGAATTAAGCAGGCATGTCCCTGCGTGGCCAGGCTCCACCCCCAAATTGTGTATTTATTTTAACTAGGTAGTTATTAAATAGTTAATAACTATTTATTAACTAGTCTACCTAGTTAAAATAAAAACAAACTTACCTGTGAAATAAAAATAAAACCTAAGCTAGCTACAATATAACTATAACTGGTACGTTAGGGTTAGGGTTAATAGTTTAATTTAGGTTGTTGTGATGTGGGAGGCTGGCGGTTTAGGGGTTAATTGGTTTATTTAGTGGTAGTTATGTAGGAGGCCAGAGGTTTAGGGGTTAATAGCTTTATTTAGTTGCGGCGATGTTGGGTAGCGGCAGAATAGGGGTTAATATATTTATTAAAGTGTGGGCGATGTTGGGGTGCGACGGAATAGGGGTTAATAACTTTAGTATAGTGGCGGCGATATCGGGAGTGGCAGATTAGGGGTTAATACCTTTATTTAGGTGGCGATGATATCAGGAGCGGCAGATTAGGGATTAATTACTGTAGGCAGGCGTCGGCGATGTCGGGGCAGCAGAATAGGCGTGTTTAGACGTGGGATTTATGTTAGGGTGTTAGGTTTAAACTGTATTTTCTTTTTTCCCCATAGACATCAATGGGGCTGCGTTACGGAGCTTTTCTTTCAGTGATCGCAGCTTTTCTGACCCGCTCTCCCCATTGATGTCTATGGGGAAAGCGTGCACAAGCACGTCAAATCAGCGCTTCTTTTTGGTGCGTATGGAGCTTAAAAACCCCATATTGCCTGCACAAGCCTAGTTTTTGAAAACTTGTAATGGCAGTGCTATAGGGGATTAATTAACGCCACTTTTGTTGCGTTCGTTAATTTCCCTATAGCGCGCATAACTTGTAATCTATGCGTATGCTATTTGCTGCAGCCTGTATACCGACCTGTGCTATATGCTGCAACCTGTATACCTACCTGTGCTATATGCTGCAGCCTGTATACCTACCTCTGCTATATGCTGCAGCGTGTATAACTACCTCTGCTATATGCTGCAGCCTGTATACCTACCTCTGCTATATGCTGCAGCCTATATACCTACCTCTGCTATATGCTGCAGCCTGTATACCTACCTCTGCTATATGCTGCAGCATGTATACCTACCTCTGCTATATGCTGCAGCCTGTATATTCACCTCTGCTATATGCTGCAGCCTGTATACCTACCTCTGCTATATGTTGCAGCCTGTAACCCTATCTCTGCTATATGCTGCAGCCTGTATATTCACCTCTGCTATATGCTGCAGCCTGTATACCTACCTCTGCTATATGCTGCAGCCTGTATACCTACCTCTGCTATGTGTTGCAGCCTGTATGCCTATCTCTGCTATATGTTGCAGCCTGTATACCTACCTCTGCTATTTGCTGCAGCCTCTATACCTACCTCTGCTATATGCTGCAGCCTATATATTCACCTCTGCTATATGCTGCAGCCTGTATACCTACCTCTGCTATATGCTGCAGCCTCTATACCTACCTCTGCTATATGCTGCAGCCTGTATATTCACCTCTATATATTCTATATTCTGACCCGCTCTCCCCATTGATGTCTATGGGGAAAGCGTGCACAAGCACGTCAAATCAGCGCTTCTTTTTGGTGCGTATGGAGCTTAAAAACCCCATATTGCCTGCACAAGCCTAGTTTTTTAAAACTTGTAATGGCAGTGCTATAGGGGATTAATTAACGCCACTTTTGTTGCGTTCGTTAATTTCCCTATAGCGCGCATAACTTGTAATCTATGCGTATGCTATTTGCTGCAGCCTGTATACCGACCTGTGCTATATGCTGCAACCTGTATACCTACCTGTGCTATATGCTGCAGCCTGTATACCTACCTCTGCTATATGCTGCAGCGTGTATAACTACCTCTGCTATATGCTGCAGCCTGTATACCTACCTCTGCTATATGCTGCAGCCTATATACCTACCTCTGCTATATGCTGCAGCCTGTATACCTACCTCTGCTATATGCTGCAGCATGTATACCTACCTCTGCTATATGCTGCAGCCTGTATATTCACCTCTGCTATATGCTGCAGCCTGTATACCTACCTCTGCTATATGTTGCAGCCTGTAACCCTATCTCTGCTATATGCTGCAGCCTGTATATTCACCTCTGCTATATGCTGCAGCCTGTATACCTACCTCTGCTATATGCTGCAGCCTGTATACCTACCTCTGCTATGTGTTGCAGCCTGTATGCCTATCTCTGCTATTTGCTGCAGCCTCTATACCTACCTCTGCTATTTGCTGCAGCCTGTATACCTATCTCTGCTATATGCTGCAGCCTGTATACCTACCTCTACTATATGCTGCAGCCTGTATATTCACCTCTGCTATATGCCACAGCCTGTATATTCACCTCTGCTATATGCTGCAGCCTGTATACCGACCTGTGCTATATGCTGCAACCTGTATACCTACCTGTGCTATATGCTGCAGCCTGTATACCTACCTCTGCTATATGCTGCAGCGTGTATAACTACCTCTGCTATATGCTGCAGCCTGTATACCTACCTCTGCTATATGCTGCAGCCTATATACCTACCTCTGCTATATGCTGCAGCCTGTATACCTACCTCTGCTATATGCTGCAGCATGTATACCTACCTCTGCTATATGCTGCAGCCTGTATATTCACCTCTGCTATATGCTGCAGCCTGTATACCTACCTCTGCTATATGTTGCAGCCTGTAACCCTATCTCTGCTATATGCTGCAGCCTGTATATTCACCTCTGCTATATGCTGCAGCCTGTATACCTACCTCTGCTATATGCTGCAGCCTGTATACCTACCTCTGCTATGTGTTGCAGCCTGTATGCCTATCTCTGCTATTTGCTGCAGCCTCTATACCTACCTCTGCTATTTGCTGCAGCCTGTATACCTATCTCTGCTATATGCTGCAGCCTGTATACCTACCTCTACTATATGCTGCAGCCTGTATATTCACCTCTGCTATATGCCACAGCCTGTATATTCACCTCTGCTATATGCTGCAGCCTGTATACCTATCTCTGCTATATGCTGCAGCCTGTATACCTATCTCTGCTATATGCTGCAGCCTGTATACCTACCTCTGCTATATGCTGCAGCCTGTATATCTATATCTGCTATATGCTGCAGCCTATATACCTACCTCTGCTATATGCTGCAGCCTGTATATTCACCTCTGCTATATGCTGCAGCCTGTATATCTACATCTGCTGTATGCTGCAGCCTGTATACCTATATCTGCTATATGCTGCAGCCTGTATATCTACCTTTGCTATATGCTGCAGCCTGTATACCTATCTCTGCTATATGCTGCAGCCTGTATATCTATATCTGCTATATGCTGCAGCCTGTATACCTACCTCTGCTATATGCTGCAGCCTGTATACCTATATCTGCTATATGCTGCAGCCTGTATATCTACCTCTGCTATATGCTGCAGCCTGTATACCTACCTCTGCTATATGCTGCAGCCTGTATATCTACCTCTGCTATATGCTGCAGCCTGTATATCTACCTCTGCTATATGCTGCAGCCTGTATACCTATCTCTGCTATATGCTGCAGCCTGTATATCTATCTCTGCTATATGCTGCAGCCTGTATACCTACCTCTGCTATATGCTGCAGCCTGTATATCTATATCTGCTATATGCTGCAGCCTGTATACCTACCTCTGCTATATGCTGCAGCCTGTATACCTATATCTGCTATATGCTGCAGCCTGTATATCTACCTCTGCTATATGCTGCAGCCTGTATATCTACCTCTGCTATATGCTGCAGCCTGTATATCTACCTCTGCTATATGCTGCAGCCTGTATACCTACCTCTGCTATATGTTGCAGCCTGTATACCTACCTCTGCTATTTGCTGCAGCCTGTATACCTATCTCTGCTATAGGTTGCAGCCTGTATACCTACCTCTGCTATATGCTGCAGCCTGTATATTCACCTCTGCTGTATGCTGCAGCCTGTATATCTACCTCTGCTATATGCTGCAGCCTGTATACCTACCTCTGCTGTATGCTGCAGCCTGTATACCTACCTCTGCTATATGTTGCAGCCTGTATACCTACCTCTGCTATTTGCTGCAGCCTGTATACCTACCTCTGCTATATGCTGCAGTCTGTATACCTATATCTGCTATATGCTACAGCCTGTATATCTACCTCTGCTGTATGCTGCAGCCTGTATACCTACCTCTGCTATATGCTGCAGCCTGTATACCTATATCTGCTATATGCTGCAGCCTGTATATCTAAATCTGCTGTATGCTGCAGCCTGTATACCTACCTCTGCTATATGCTGCAGCCTGTATATCTACCTCTGCTGTATGCTGCAGTCTGTATACCTATCTCTGCTATATGCTGCAGCCTGTATATCTACCTCTGCTATATGCTGCAGCCTGTATATCTACCTCTGCTATATGCTGCAGCCTGTATATCTACCTCTGCTATATGCTGCAGCCTGTATATCTACCTCTGCTATATGCTGCAGCCTGTATACCTACCTCTGCTGTATGCTGCAGCCTGTATACCTACCTCTGCTATATGTTGCAGCCTGTATACCTACCTCTGCTATTTGCTGCAGCCTGTATACCTATCTCTGCTATATGCTGCAGCCTGTATACCTACCTCTGCTATATGCTGCAGCCTGTATATTCACCTCTGCTGTATGCTGCAGCCTGTATATCTACCTCTGCTATATGCTGTAGCCTGTATACCTACCTCTGCTGTATGCTGCAGCCTGTATACCTACCTCTGCTATATGTTGCAGCCTGTATACCTACCTCTGCTATTTGCTGCAGCCTGGATACCTATCTCTGCTATATGCTGCAGCCTGTATACCTACCTCTGCTATATGCTGCAGCCTGTATATTCACCTCTGCTGTATGCTGCAGCCTGTATATTCACCTCTGCTGTATGCTGCAGCCTGTATATCTACCTCTGCTATATGCTGCAGCCTGTATACCTATCTCTGCTATATGCTGCAGCCTGTATATTCACCTCTGCTGTATGCTGCAGCCTGTATATCTACCTCTGCTATTTGCTGCAGCCTGTATACCTACCTCTGCTATATGCTGCAGCCTGTATATCTACCTCTGCTATATGCTGCAGCCTGTATACCTACCTCTGCTATATGCTGCAGCCTGTATATTCACCTCTGCTGTATGCTGCAGCCTGTATATCTACCTCTGCTATATGCTGCAGCCTGTATACCTACCTCTGCTGTATGCTGCAGCCTGTATACCTACCTCTGCTATATGTTGCAGCCTGTATACCTACCTCTGCTATTTGCTGCAGCCTGTATACCTATCTCTGCTATATGCTGCAGCCTGTATACCTACCTCTACTATATGCTGCAGCCTGTATATTCACCTCTGCTGTATGCTGCAGCCTGTAGATTCACCTCTGCTATATGCTGCAGCCTGTATACCTATCTCTGCTATATGCTGCAGCCTGTATATCCACATCTGCTATATGCTGCAGCCTGTATACCTACCTCTGCTATATGTTGCAGCCTGTATACCTACCTCTGCTATTTGCTGCAGCCTGTATACCTATCTCTGCTATATGCTGCAGCCTGTATACCTACCTCTGCTATATGCTGCAGCCTGTATATTCACCTCTGCTGTATGCTGCAGCCTGTATATTCACCTCTGCTGTATGCTGCAGCCTCTATACCTACCATTCGCCTAGATTTAGAGTTTTGTCGGTAAAGACCCGCAGTGCCAAAGAACCTTTTTTTCCAGCGCATATTACAAGTTGTCTGAATGGCTGCGTTAGCCTCAGAAAAGGGAGAGTTGAGCATAATTTAGCTCCACTTCAACCCTCAATACCAGCGTTGCTTACGGTAGCAGTAAGCTGGAAAAACATGCTCGTGCACGATATCCCCATAGGAAACAATGGGGCTGAGCTGGCTGCAAAAAAGCAGCGTTCAGCTCCTAACGCAGCCCCATTGTTTCCTATGGGGAAACACTTTCTAAGTCTACACCTAACACCCTAACATGAACCCGAGTCTAAACACCCCTAATCTTACACTTATTAACCTCTAATCTGCAGCCCCCGCTATCGCCGACACCTACATTACATTATTAAACCCTAATCTGCCGCTCCGTACACCGCCGCTACCTACATTATAGCTATGAACCCCTAATCTGCTGTCCCTAACATCGCCGACACCTATATTATATTTATTACCCCCTAATCTGCCGCCCCCAACGTCGCCACCACCTACCTACACTTATTAACCCCTAATCTGCCGACTGGACATCGCCGCCACTATAAAAACTGTATTAACCCTAATCTACCCTCCCTAACATCGCCGCCACCTACTTACAATTATTAAACCCTAATCTCCCGCCCCCAACGTCGCCGCTACTATAATAAAGTTATTAACCCCTAAACCTAAGTCTAACCCTAACACCCCCCTAAGTTAAATATAATTTAAATAAAACGAAATAAATTTACTATCCTTAAATAAATTATTCCTATTTAAAACTAAATACTTACCTATAAAATAAACCCTAATATAGCTACAATATAACTAATAGTTACATTGTAGCTATTTTAGGATTTATATTTATTTTACAGGCAAATTTGTATTTATTTTAACTAAGTACAATAGCTATTAAATAGTTATTAACTATTTAATAGCTACCTAGTTAAAATAATTACAAAATTACCTGTAAAATAAATCCTAACCTAAGTTACAAATACACCTAACACTACACTATCAATAAATTAATTAAATAAATTAACTACAATTAGCTAATATTAAATACAATTAAATAAACTAAACTATAGTACAAAACCCCCCCACTAAATTTAAGAAAATAATAAAAAATTAAAAGAAGTTTAAACTAATGACACCTAATCTAAGCCCCCTAATAAAATAAAAAAGCCCCCCAAAATAATAAAATGCCCTACCCTATCCTAAATTACAAAGTAATCAGCTCTTTTACCAGCCCTTAAAAGGGCTTTTTGCGGGGCATTGCCCCAAAGTAATCAGCTCTTTTACTTGTAAATAAAAATACAATACCCTCCCAACATTACAACCCATCACCAACATACCCCTACTCTAAAACCCACCCAAACCCCCCTTAAAAAAAACTAACACTAACCCCCTAAAGATCTCCCTACCTTGAGTCGTCTTCACTCAGCCGAGCCGAATTCTTCATCCAAGCGGGGCAGAAGAGGTCATCCATCCGGTTGAAGTGTTCATCCAAGCGGCATCTTCTATCTTCTTCATCCATCCGGAGCGGAGCGGCAGCATCCTGAAGACCTCCGACGCGGAACATCCATCCTGGTCGATGACTTCCTGATGAATGACGGTTCCTTTAAATGACGTCATCCAAGATGGCGTCCCTCGAATTCCGATTGGCTGATTGGATTCTATCAGCCAATCGGAATTAAGGTAGGGAGATCTTCAGGGGGTTAGTGTTAGGTTTTTTTAAGGGGGGTTTGGGTGGGTTTTAGAGTAGGGGTATGTTGGTGGTGGGTTGTAATGTTGGGAGGGTATTGTATTTTTATTTACAGGTAAAAGAGCTGATTAGTTTGGGGCAATGCCCCTCAAAAAGCCCTTTTAAGGGCTGGTAAAAGAGCTGATTACTTTGTAATTTAGGATAGGGTAGGGCATTTTATTATTTTGTGTTTTTTTTTAATTTTATTAGGGGGCTTAGATTAGGTGTAATTAGTTTAAACTTCTTGTAATTTTTTATTATTTTCTGAAATTTAGTGGGGTTTTTTTGTACTATAGTTTAGTTTATTTAATTGTATTTAATTTTAGCTAATTGTAGTTAATTTATTTAATTAATTTATTGATAGTGTAGTGTTGGGTGTATTTGTAACTTAGGTTAGGATTTATTTTACAGGTAATTTTGTAATTATTTTAACTAGGTAGCTATTAAATAGTTAATATCTATTTAATAGCTATTGTACCTGGTTAAAATAAATACAAAGTTGCCTGTAAAATAAATATAAATCCTAAAATAGCTACAATGTAACTATTAGTTATATTGTAGCTATATTAGGGTTTATTTTATAGGTAAGTATTTAGTTTTAAATATGAATAATTTAGTTAATGATAGTAAATTTATTTTGTTTTATTTAAATTATATTTAACTTAGGGGGGTGTTGGGGTTAGACTTAGGTTTAGGGGTTAATAACTTTATTATAGTAGCGGCGACGTTGGGGGCGGGAGATTAGGGGTTAATAATTGTAGGTAGGTGGCGGCGATGTTAGGGAGGGCAGATTAGGGGTTAATAAAATTTATTATAGTGTTTGCGAGGCGGGAGTGCGGCGGTTTAGGGGTTAATACATTTATTATAGTGGCGGCGATGTCCGGTCGGCAGATTAGGGGTTAATAAGTGTAGGTAGGTGGTGGCGACGTTGGGGGGCAGATTAGGGGGTAATAAATATAATATAGGTGTCGCTGATGTTAGGGACAGCAGATTAGGGGTTCATAGCTATAATGTAGGTTGCGGCGGTGTCCGGAGCGGCAGATTAGGGGTTAAAAAAATTATTATAGGGTTTGCGATGTGGGGGGAGCCTCGGTTTAGGGGTTCATAGGTAGTTTATGGGTGTTAGTGTACTTTTTAGCACTGTAGTTAAGAGCTTTATGTTCCGGCGTTAGCCCATAAAACTCTTAACTACTGACTTTTTTTTTGTCGGTAGGAGTCTTGTTGGTAGAGGGTGTACCGCTCACTTCTTCCAAGACTCGTAATACCAGCGTTAGGCAAATCCCATAGAAAAGATAGGATACGCAAATGACGTAAGGGGATCTGCGGTAGCCTCGAGTCGCGGAAAGAAAGTGAGCGTTAGACCCTTTCCTGCCTAACTCTAAATACCAGCGGGCATTAAAAAGCAGCGTTAGGACCCCTTAACGCTGCTTTTTAACCCTAATGCAGAACTCTAAATCTAGCCGATTGTGTTTGTTCTTATATCTTACTGTGAAACATAATCTTAAAAATAAGATTTATTATATAACACATTTTTATGACTTCTGAGAACAGCTCATTGTTACTTCATACAGACAGACATATTCAATGTCATTTCATTTACAATAACATATATTACATTAGGAAGTAAATCACAGTAAATGTCAAAAAGAGACAGAAGCCGTTATCACGTTATACTGTGAGGCCCCGTATGGAGCGCGTGGGCCGTCTTCAGACTCGCCAGAAACAGCAGTTATGAAGCAGCGGTCTAACTTTGATCAGGCGGACAGGAAGTTTGCAGGGGGCGGCGTTACACCAGCAGCTCTTGTTGAGAGCGTATTGCTCTCCGCATTCAGAGAGGTCGTGCTGACCTGATCCGCACTGTCGCACTGTTTTATTGCTTTGTGTTTCACAGTTAACACCAGCAATCTGGACTTTATTTTAGTAAAACTTTGTTTTATTTAGTTTATGGGGCTAGAGTTGTCGGGGAATCATCTAGGAGGAGCAATTACTGATGGGGGGGTCACATAGGCGGTTTATATTTAGTTTGCATAGGCAGACATGAAGGGGTTATTTGCCACCTGGGTGGTTGTTACACTGGGAGGTTTGCAATGCATGAATTCTCATTTGGGGATAGCATCAGTCATTATACTTAAAAGGACTGTGGAAAAGATTAAAGTGAACTTTAAGACAGCACATTCAGTGTGATATGGAGTTGAGGGGACCACTACAATGTCATTAGGGTATTTTAAGCTGGGGGAGTTTACATTTAGATTTATATGGGGGCGTCAGATGAGTGGCAGTTAAAGTAATACTAATCCTATATTTTTTTTCTTTAAATGATTTAGTTAGTTGCTTAAAATTGCATGCTCTTTCAAATTTACTCCTATTATTAATTTTTCTTTGTTCTCTTGCTATATTTATTTAAAAAGCAGGAATGTAAATCTTAGGAGCCGGCCTATTATTTTATTCAGAACCGGGGTTATGCTTGCTTATGGTTTGCTAACTGTAGCCACCAATATGCAAGCACTATCCAGGATGCTGAACCTAAAATGGGCAGGCTTCTAATCTTTACATTACTGCTTTTTAAATAAAGATAGCAAGAGAACGACAACAAATTGATAATAGGAGTAAATTAGATTAGTTGCTAAACACTGCTGCTCTATCTGAATCATGAAAGAGCCCATCCAACTCCTCCCAACCACACCTACAACCTTCTCCAACACCCCCAACCATGCCTACAACCTCCTCCAACTACTCCCAACCACAACTCCCCCCAATTATGCCTACAACCTCCTCCAACTAATACCAACCACAACTCCCTTCAACCACGCCTACAACCTGCTCCAACTACTCTCAACCACAACTCCGCCCAACTACGCCTTCAACCCGCTCCAACTACTCCCAACCACAACTCCCCCCAACCATGCCTACAACCTGTTCCAACTACTCCCAACCACAACTCCCCCCAACCATGCCTTCAACCTGCTCCAACTACTCTCAACCACAACTCCCCCCAACCATACCTTCAACCTGCTCCAACTACTCCCAACCACAACTCCCACCAACCACGCCTTCAACCTGCTCCAACTACTCCCAACCACAACTCCCCCCAACCACGCCTTCAACCTGCTCCAACTACTCCCAACCACAACTCCCCCCAACCACGCCTTCAACCTGCTCCAACTACTCCCAACCACAACTCTCCCCAACCAAGCCTACAACCTGCATCAACTACTCCCAACCATGCTCACAGCCCTCTCCAACTCCTCCCAACCACACCCACAACCAGTTAAACTACTCATAACCACACTTACAATCTGCACCAATTCCTCCCAACTGCACCCACATCCTGAGAAATTCCTTCCAATCGTGACCACAACCTGCTGCAGCTCCTCCTAACCATGCCCAGAACCTGTCACTTGTAATCTGGCCCTTAATGGGCAAAAATAATAATAATCAAGAATAAATGTTGCCTCATACTTGAGATTTGCCTAAGGCCTCACTAACTCTAAAGCCACTTCATAGAGGACACTTACTCATCAAGAGCCGAGACGTTAACTTTTTTTTTAAACCTGTGTAACCATGTAACAACTGGCACTGCTGGAACTTACCAACCTTCTACCCGTGTGTGATGTTGTCATTCAGTGAAACATGAATTGTACAGAAGGGGAAGGTTGTATTTTAGAGATTTGTGGGGTGGGGGCACATTTTGGTATTTTGCCTTGGGAGCCAGATTCTCTAGAAATGGCTCTGGTTACAGGGCTGTGTAAGGTATTAGAGCCGATATGTGATGGGCTAATGAGGCAGCAGTGAGGTTGGCATGCTTGTGGCTGTATATGAAACCAATAATGAATGTATTTTCCTTTCTAGTATCTTCAGGAGTTGAACTGATTCAGACAGTGATGCATCCTCCGCAGAGTAAGTTTCCACCCACAGTCGGTAAGCTTAGGGACAGCATTTATATCACTCTTTGGTAACCATAAGGTTACAGAGGCTAAAACCCAACATTCGTGGGTTGTTTCATGTCAGACAATGCCTATGAGTACTGCTGTTGTATATCCCTTGTGCATTCACCCCATGGCTCTAAAGGTTTGTCTAATACCTTAGCTTTATTTGGGTCTGGGAAAAATCTTTGTGCCAGTAATCATGCTAGTAACGTTGTCTCTGCAGATGCCCATGAGCTGCAACGCATGCAGCGGATAATTGGTGAGATAGCCTTTCAATTAGACCGGAGGATCTTGGCTAACGTCTTCCAGGAAAATGCGCGACTCTATGGAATCACCTTGTCCAATATTCCTCATAAAATAGCAGAGGTAACAAAGCAGCACACAGAAACACACAAAACATGCCAAGCTGCATGTATACTTAGGCAGGTACAGATGCACACACATAACACAACATAAAGCACACACATAACACAATATAAAGCACACACATAACACAACATAAAGCACACACATAACACAACATAAAGCACACACATAACACAATATAAAGCACACACATAACATAAAGCACACACATAACACAATATAAAGCACACACATAACACAACATAAAGCACACACATAACACAATATAAAGCACACACATAACACAACATAAAGCGCACACATAACACAACATAAAGCACACACATAACACAATATAAAGCACACACATAACATAAAGCACACACATAACACAATATAAAGCACACACATAACACAACATAAAGCACACACATAACACAATATAAAGCACACACATAACACAATATAAAGCACACACATAACATAAAGCACACACATAACACAACATAAAGCACACACATAACACAATATAAAGCACACACATAACACAATATAAAGCACACACATAACATAAAGCACACACATAACACAACATAAAGCACACACATAACACAATATAAAGAACACACATAACATAAAGCACACACATAACACAACATAAAGCACACACATAACACAATATAAAGAACACACATAACATAAAGCACACACATAACACAATATAAAGCACACACATAACATAAAGCACACACATAACACAACATAAAGCACACACATAACACAATATAAAGCACACACATAACACAATATAAAGCACACACATTAAGCACACACACATAAAACATAAAGCACACACATAACACAACATAAAGCACATACAAAACACACACACACATAACAAAGCACACACACACACAACATACAGCACACACATAACATAAAGCACACACACATATAACAAAGCACACACACACACATAACAAAGCACACACACACACACAACATACAGCACACACATAACATAAAGCACACACATAACAAAGCACACACTTAAAGCACACACATAACATACAGCACACACACATAACATAAAGCACACACACATATAACAAAGCACACACACACATAACAAAGCACACACACACACAACATACAGCACACACATAACATAAAGCACACACATAACAAAGCACACACTTAAAGCACACACATAACATACAGCACACACACATAACATAAAGCACACACACATATAACATAAAGCGCACACATAACATACAGCATGCACACACATAACATACAACACACACATAACATATAGCACACAGACATATAACATAAAGCACACACGTAACAAAGCATACATATAACACAACATAAAGCGCACACATAACTTAAAGCACACTCACACACATAAACACACACACAACAAAGCAAAGAAAAAACACAACATAAAAGCACACACACATAACATAAAACACACACACATAACATAAAGCACACTTACACACATAACAATGCACACACACACACACACACACACCATAAAAGCACACACACATAGCACAACATAAAGCACACATACACACGCATAATGATAACACAACATAAAGCACACACACATACAAGATAAAGCACACATACACACGCATAACAACATAATGCACACTCACACACACAACAATGCACACACAAACACACATAACATAAAGCACACACACATACAACATAAAGCACACACACATACAACATAAAGTACACACACATACAACATAAAGCACGCATAAAGCACACACACATAACACAACATAAAGCACACATACAACCACATAACAAAGCACACACACATACAACATAAACACACACACATAACACAACATAAAGCACACACACACACACATACAACATAAAGCACACACACACACATAACATAAAGCACACACACATACAACATGAGGTTAACTTGAATCCAGGGGAAAAATACTCCAAATGTCCCCTGGGCACCTGCCTCCCAAAACACAGAATCTCCTAAAAATCCAGGGTCCATAGTTGGTGGGGAGGAGGCTGACCTGCAGTCCTCTCCAAGTACAAAAGTAACAGAAGCTTGCATTACATTTCTCCCCACAAGGAGTAGACTAACCAAGTACCAGACCTCCCACTGGTATGGACCAGAGTTAGTCGGATGGCCCAGCCTAAAACTCTCCTCCATTTTTGTTATTGACCACTGCCACTGGTGAGTGAATGCTTACCTCCCCTCCCTGATACACGCTAAGCTGCTGGGGAGAGAGGTCAGCTACCTCCTCTTCCTGGAACCCGCTCTGCTGTTGGGGAGAGAAGTTGGCTACCTCCTCTCCCTGGACCCCACTCTGCTGCTGTAGGGAGAGGTTGGCTACCTCCTCTTCCTGGAACCCATTCTGCCACTGAGGAGAGGTCAGCCATTTCCTCTCCCTGGAATTGGCTCTGCTACTGGTTTTACTACCTCCTCTCCCTGGGACCTGCTTTGTTGCTGGGGAGAGAGGCTGGCTACCTCCTCTCCCTGGAACTGGTTCTGCTTCTGGGGAGAGAGATCAGCTTTCTCCTCTCCCTGGAACTGGCTCTGCTGCTGGCGAGAGAGGCCGGCTACCTCCTCTCCCGGAACTGGCTCTGCCACTGGGGAGAGAGGTCAGCTACACGTGCTGGGCAGAAGCCAGCTGTGCTTTGCCCAGTTGCCATCTCTTCTGCTGGAGGCTCACCGGTCTGTCCCTCCTTGGAAAATTCTATTAAATTCTTGATCTCTGGAGCCTGTGGCTGGGGAGAGGGGTCGAATACCTCCTCCATGGATGAGGCCGCTGCACGAGTGCTGGCTCTCCCTGAGTTCCACGGTTCATCGGTTACTGTTCACTGTTTTTGGCTGATATAGGATAACGGCCGATGTCTCTGTCAAGGTCCCAATGGGGTTTTAGAACTGCTCCATAAGGAGGAAACATATCCCACCGCTGCCACCAAATGTAGCGGGTCTTGGTACAACGGACTGGGTATACCTGCTAACGTCAGCTTCCTCCTAAAAAACACCGACCGATGAACCTCTGCTGAATACCAGCCGCTATTAGAATAAGGTCGCTGCAAGTTGTTATAGCTACCCCCAAGAACATTAACTGAGACCGAATGCTTGAGGTTCAAACAGGAATTCCCTTTATTGCACAGAAATACAGCTTTTATACATATCCAAAAAGGGGAATATTATACAATGGGGCAAACATCAGACAATGGTTAGTTAACGAAGGGAAGTTGACACAAGACTCTAATCATTGTTACAAAATAACAATGGCAGAAAGACACTTCACACCTAGCCTGGATATGCAAACACATGTACACATAACAGCAGGAGGTACCAGCATCAGGATGTTTGTGCTTATGGCAATCTCCCACTCTGAGTCTAGTGGGGTTTGGAGCAGGCAATGCTGGTTTGGGCCATCACCTTATACCCCAACAAAACACAGGAGCCCCATCTCTGTATCAGGGCCCTCAAGTTCTCAGATTCTCTAGGAATTCGGGGGAAACAGGGTTAACTTGAATCCAGGGTAAAAGTACTCCAAATGTCCCCTGGGCACCTGCCTCCCAAAACACAGAATCCCCTCAAAATCCAGGGTCCATAGTCGGTGGGAGGAGGCTGGCCTGCGGTCCTCTGCCAGTACAAAAGTAATGTAGGCTTTCCGTTTCACATACAATATGGAGCACACAGACACAAACATAACACAAATTCAATCACACAGACACATCCATCCGAATGTGGCACACACAGATACAAACACATAACACATAATATCAGACATAGAAGTCAAAGAACATTTGCATAACAGTGATCATGTTCATATTTTAAATCACTTTCCATAAGCAGTGTTATAAGGGTTCAACAAAGACTTTTAATTTAAAAAAAGCAAAATTTAATAATGTAAAGAAAATGTTAAATTACATAAATAGGGACAAAGTATTCTCTAATAAAAACACAGAGGATAAATGGATAACATGTAAAACTTTGTTAAATAAATATACATATCAACATATAACACAGTTACAAAAAAAAATCCAAATAATTAAGAGAAATTAGGAAAAAATCTAGTACATTTAAATTATTCAAAGAAAATAGTACAGACTCAACATTAGTGATGTCGCAAACTTAAAATTTTCCGTTCGCGAATGGCGAACGCGAACATCCGCAACTGTTCGCGAATGGGCGAACCGGGCAAACCGCCATTGACTTCAATAGGCAGGCGAATTTTAAAACCCACAGGGACTCTTTCTGGCCACAATAGTGATGGAAAAGTTGTTTCAAGGGTACTAACACCTGGACTGTGGCATGCCGGAGGGGGATCCATGGCAAAACTCCCACGGAAAATTACATACTTGACGTATAGTCTGGTTTTAATCCATAAAGGGCATAAATCACCTAACATTCCTAAATTGTTTGGAATAACGTTGTGGCAAACCTAGCCACTTCTGGACTATAACGTAAGAAAGGTTGTCTGTGACAGACCCTTCGGTCAGGACTGAAAGTGTTAACTTTATTTTCTAACCACAAGTGGCTGGCTCCAGCTACAATCTAATTAATGCTTAGCATTCTATTGTTTGATCACCCCCAGAGAGAAACGCCTAAGTGATAAGGAGAGTCAAGAGTGTCCTGTGGTTGAAGTGTTTAAGTAATATAATCCTATTGTATCATGTCAAGGGCGCTTCTCCCTTTTATCTAATGTACAACATTCTTTCCACCCCCATCTGGGGGGGGGGGGGGGGGGTCAAAAACCTGTATAAATCTGTATGCTGCCTTCAAATAAAGTGTTATTCTGTTTAAAACCTGAAAACTGGCTGGGTTGTGAACTGCTGATTCCCTATGCAGGACATTGTTCCCTGGTGTTAACCCTTGGTATCCGGTTGGTACCGTTACAATTGGTGGCAAGCGACGGAATGAACCTTATCGCCCAGAAGAGCAACTACACAAGCCAGTAACCTCAGGAAGAGGGGGATTACTACAATACTGACTAAGATGGAAGGAGTACCAGGGACCGAAGTGAATGGAGATGGATTATTCTAAGCTAAAGAGACAAACGTAAAAGGAACTGCTAGAAGCCAGGGGAAAGATAGGCAGCAGCAAACCCAAGGCTATATTAATTGCTGAGCTGATGGAGGGAGACAGAGCTCGCAGCGCTACGCCTCCAGCAGCCATGGAGGAGACCCTATACCAGAGGGAAATGAGGACCAGGCTGGAATTTTTACCCCAACCTGTACCACGGGATATGCTATCCGTGGTAATGGCAGATGTGCAGGAGTACGTGATGGCACACAGTCCGCGGAATGCATCCTCCCGAGCAGAATCCATTTTGGACGCACTCAGCAACCCAGTAAGACCCAAAATCCCATACCATGCATTTAAAATGTTTTGTGAGGAGAAGGATGAGATTGATGGGTATTTACAGGATTTTGAGAGACTGTGCGAGTTACATGATTTGGAGCAGTCCGTATGGGTGCCGGTGCTAGCAGGCAAGCTAGCCGGTAGGGCAGCGGAAGCGTATCGCGCTGTACCCAGGGAGGACAGCAAGGATTACGCTAAAGTGAAGAGAGCGATCTTGGAAAGATATGCCATTACCTCAGAGGCATACCGGCGCAAGTTTAGAGGCCTGCGCAAGCCAGAAAGAGATTCCCATGCAGAGTGGGCCCACAAGCTGGATCAAGCATCTCAGGGGTGGATACAGGCCAGCCAAGCTACCACCATGGAAGAATTGCGACAACTGATGCTGTTGGAGCAATTCTTTAACGGCTTGTCCCCAGAAGCCCAAGAATGGGTGAGAGATCGAAAACCCCTCACCTTAACCGAAGCAGCCAGATTAGCAGACCAGCATTTTGATGCCAGGAGGCACCATGGACTACAGCCTAACAACAGACGGGCTAATATACAATGCCACACCTGCAAGCAGTGGGGACATATGGCACGTGAGTGCACCCAAAATCGGAGCAGACAAGCTTGGAACCAGGTCAGACAGAACCTGGCCCCAAGGGCGGCTGCTCACCATTACCAAACGGAGCCAGCCGCTCATGAGGTGTTGAGCACCCAAGCCGAGGAACCCCTGGGAATTCTGCATGAGGTGATGTCGGTCCAGGGACTTCGGGATTCGGGAGCTACTTTAACCCTGATAGCTCCCCATTTGGTGCCGGATACAGCACCCACTGGCGGATCCGTGGCAGTACGAGGGGCAGGGGGAGCAGTATACCGATTGCCCACTGCTAGAGTGGAGTACAGACCCCCAGTCACCCCAGCAGCTGCCAGTTACCAACCCCCGGCGCACCGCTATACCACACGGCCTCCGGCCACGAACTACCCTCAGAGAGCCCGGTTCAATTCGCGGGGCTACTCACAACCTATTCGGTGCTTTGGATGTAAGCAACTAGGGCACAAAAGACCAGAGTGTCCCCTAAATGCAGCGAATCAAGCACAGTCCTGGAGAAGACCCGCTGGCGGAATCCCACATAAACCTCAGCCTGTGGCCCGCTACGTAGAGGCGCCAGAATGCTGGGGCAGCCTACATGAAGCAGACCCCGTGCAAGCTGCCCACCGGAATAACCGGCAACGGGTTAAAGTGAATGGGAAGGAGGTCAGTTGTCTACGGGATACTGGTGCTACCATGACCTTGCTTCAAGAGAACTTGGTGCCTGAGAAACAGCACACTGGAGACACTGTGGCTGTGAGGGTAGCAGGGGGCACTGTGTTCCGCCTACCTGTTGCCAGGGTACATTTGGATTGGGGAGTGGGCGCTAGACTTGTGAATGTGGGGGTCAAGAAGGACTTACCTGCTGATGTTCTCCTTGGAAATGACTTGGCCCCCCTTGTTTCTGCCTATGCTCCCATGGATCCCGCTAATGTTAACCCTGTGACTACCCAAGCCCAGTCCCTCCGGGAAGAGACGCTTCCATGTTTGGGGTGGGGGCAGTACTGAGCCAAGTTGGAGCAGATGGCGGAGAACACCCCGTAGCTTACTTGAGCCGAAAGTTGTTGCCCCGGACATCCCCAAGCCGATCCGTTGGGATCAGACTGTGTATGCCGGCTTGGTTCTGGGGGAGCATTGTGGCAAACCTAGCCACTTCTGGACTATAACGTAAGAAAGGTTGTCTGTGACAGACCCTTCGGTCAGGACTGAAAGTGTTAACTTTATTTTCTAACCACAAGTGGCTGGCTCCAGCTACAATCTAATTAATGCTTAGCATTCTATTGTTTGATCACCCCCAGAGAGAAACGCCTAAGTGATAAGGAGAGTCAAGAGTGTCCTGTGGTTGAAGTGTTTAAGTAATATAATCCTATTGTATCATGTCAAGGGCGCTTCTCCCTTTTATCTAATGTACAACATTCTTTCCACCCCCATCTGGGGGGGGGGGGGGGGGTCAAAAACCTGTATAAATCTGTATGCTGCCTTCAAATAAAGTGTTATTCTGTTTAAAACCTGAAAACTGGCTGGGTTGTGAACTGCTGATTCCCTATGCAGGACATTGTTCCCTGGTGTTAACCCTTGGTATCCGGTTGGTACCGTTACAAACGTGCTTTAAAACATCAGGTATGATGTTGTATCGATCAGTTTAACGCACCGCAAACAACCGCAAACAGTCCATTTGCACAACCACGAGATAGATAGATTTGATAGATAGATAGATACATAGATTAGATAGATAGATCAATAGATGCAATATACATTTGATAGATACGATAGATAGATTTGATAGATAAATAGATAGATTTGATAGATATATAATTTCCCAGACAGAGAATTACAAGACGTGCGGTCTGGGACCCAAGGTAAGGTTCCCAGAGGCAGTTGCGGCGCCAGGGGACGTGTATATGGCATGGATTTTAGGGGGCAAGTTTGGGGCACTGCGCGTGCAATCTACTGTGCCACCAGATATGAGTGGTGTGTTAAGTAGTACTATTCTGATCAGTTTAATACCTGTTACGCCCCCTATCAGGGGACGTGTATATGGCATGGATTTTAGGAACCGGGAGATGGAAAAAGATGCTTGGTCGGTCCTCCTACTTCAAATTTGGGGCACTGCGCGTGCAATCGTGGCCGGACTTTTAGCCGACAGACATTTGGCCGACGGACATTTGGCTGACGGGCATTTGGCTGAAACACAAGTGGCTGTCACAAAACAGTCCGGCCACAAGATAGATAGATTTGATAGATAGATAGATAGATAGATAGATAGATACATAGATTAGATAGATAGATCAATAGATGCAATATACATTTGATAGATAGATTTGATAGATAAATAGATAGATTTGATAGATATATAATTTCCCAGACAGAGAATTACAAGACGTGTGGCCTGGGACCCATGGTAAGGTTCCCAGAGGCAGTTGCGGCACCAGGGGACGTGTATATGGCATGGATTTTAGGAACCAGGAGATGGAAAAAGATGCTTGGTCGGTCCTCCTACTTCAAATTTGGGCTACTGCACGTGCAATCTACTGTGCCACCAGATATGAGTGGTGGCACTGGGCAAGTGGGCCTGGCACACACGCTAGCAGGCAGGCAACTGCAATTAGATTACACTAGCAGACTGATGTTTCACAGTCAAAAAAGTTTTTTTTAAAAAATTATTTACACTACTGTTACACCAGATATAAGTGGTGGCACTGGGCAAGTGGGCCTGGCACACACGCTGGCAGGCAGGCAACTGCAATTAGATTACACTAGCAGACTGATGTTTCACAGTCAAAAAAGTTTTTGTTTTTTTTAAATTATTTACACTACTGTTACACCAGATATGAGTGGTGGCACTGGGCAAGTGGCTTGGCAGGCAAGCAACTGCAATTAAATTACACAGGAAAAAAAAATGATGTTCTAGCCCTAAAAAGGGCTTTTTGGGGTGCTGTCCTTAAAGCAAAAATCAGATGAGTCCTTCAGGACTGAAGTGGACACTGAATACACTAGCCTAGCTATCAATTTCCCTATAAAATCACCAGCAGCTACACTGTCCCTCCTCTCACTAACAATGCAGCTTCGGAATGAATCTAAAATGGCTGCTGTCCAGGAGCTGGGAGGGTCTGGGAGGGAGTGTCTGCTGCTGATTGGCTGGAATGTGTCTGCAGACTGTGAGATACAGGGTCAAAGTTTACTCAATGATGACGAATAGGGGGCGGATCGAACATCGCATATGTTCGCCCGCCACGGCGAACGCGAACAAGCTATTTTCCCCCGGGGAACTATTCGCCGGTGAACAATTCGCGACATCACTACTCAACATACCAAATTTATATATAATGTAACAAAGCATGCTGTTACGGTACCAAAAGGATACCAAGGGTTAATACCAGGTGAACGATGTCCTGAATATGGGATCAGCAACTCACAACCCAGCTAATTCCCCCCTCAAACATGAGACCAGGCTCCACATTGAAGGTAAAAACAGAATGTACTTTATTGAGGGCTATGTGCCCAGTATTTATGCAGGTCTGACCCCAGATGGGGAGTTGAAAGAATATTGTACATTAGATAGAGGGAAAACGCCCTTTGACAGGCCACAATAGAATTACATTACTTAAGCAGATAAACAAGTTAAACACAAGACACACTTGAGCCTTTCTTATCACTGGGCGTCTGCTCTCTGGATGTGATTAAACAATGGGAATGTTTATCACTAAACTTAATTACAGCACACAATAGCTGATGCCAGCGAACCTGTCTTTAGAAAATAGCTTCTTAAAGCTGAACAAAGTTAACTCTTTCAGTACTGACAGAAGGGTCTGTTACATAGCTCCCCCCTTGTGGAACACTCCGGCAGACCCGGCTTGACCCTTTGGCGGGTCAACCTGGGGATGACCGGACTAGGAGGTGGTAGGCATGTCAGTTTGCCGGGACAATCCATCTGTATTCCCGTTATGAGAGAGAATTCCTGCCCGTATAAATAAGGGTTCAACTTCTTCAGTGCCCAGACTAGGGCTAAACAGTCCTTCAAAAACTCATCGGCTTCTTTACGAGTTTTTTGTACCTGCTCTTTATAGGTCCCCACAATCCCTTCATACTGACATAGGGTGCCCTTGAGTTGCTGCACCTCACTATGAGCCAGCGTCAGCTTCTCCTCCAGTGTCGCTAAGTTTGTCTTTAATGTTTCATGTTCCACTCTCAAGCTGGTGTTTTCTGCAGTCTGTCGGTGCAGCTTGTCTAGCAGAGATTCACGTTCTAAACGCGCTTTTTCCTCTGCGCTCCTCTTCTCTCCCGCTAGCTAGCTGGAGAACATCAGCTGGTAAGTCCTTCATGACCCCCACATTCACAGGTCTAGCGCCCACTCCCCAATCCAAATGTACCCTGGCAACAGATAGGCGGAACACAGCACCCCCTGCTACCCTCACAGCCACAGTGTCTCCAGTGTGCTGTTTCTCAGACACCAAGTTCCTTTGAAGCAAGGTTATGGTAGCACCAGTATCCCGTAGACCACTGACCTCCTTCCCATTCACTTTAACCAGTTGCCGGTTATACCGGTGGGCAGCTTGCACAAGGTCTGCTTCATGTAGGATGCCCCAGCATTCTTGCTCCTCTACATAGTGGGCCGCAGGCTGAGGGTTACGTGGGATTCCGCCAGCGGGTCTTCTCCAGGACTGTGCTTGGTTCGCTGCGTTTAGGGGACACTCTGATCTTTTGTGCCCTAGTTGCTTACATCCAAAGCACCGAATAGGTTGTGAGTAGCCCCGTGAATTGAACCAGGCTCTCTGAGGATAGTTCGTGGCTGGAGGCCGTGGGGTATAGCGGTGCGCCGGGGGTTGGTAACTGGCAGCTGCTGGGGTGACTGGGGGTCTGTACTCCACTCTGGCAGGGGGCTTAGTGGTAGCAGTGTCCAGTTTGCGGGCATCCGTATACTCATCTGCCAAGCAAGCCGCTTCATGCAGGGTGGAGGGTTTACGGTCCCGAACCCACTCTCGAACTCCTGCGGGTAACTTGTCGAAGCAATGTTCCAACAGGAATAGCTGCAGCACCTCTTCCCCAGATACGGCTTGGCACCCCGCTATCCAGTGAGCTGCTGTGCGGTGCACCTTACATGCCCACTCAACGTAGGAATCACCAGCTAATTTAACAGTGTCCCTGAACCGCCTCCGGTATGCTTCCGGTGTAACCGCATACCTGGAGAGCAGAGCCTCTTTTACAGTATTATAATCCCCGACTTCCTCATCTGGAATGGCCCGAAAAGCCTCACTGGCCCGGCCGGATAATTTTCCGGATAATATCGTGACCCAGTCCTCTGCGGGTACCTTGTGTAGTGCACATTGCCTCTCAAAATCCGCAAGGTACCCATCAATCTCTCCTTCTGTTTCCAGGAAGTTTTTAAAAGCTGCAAAATTTACTTTTCCCTTTTCCACTGGGGTTGCTGTGACTTGGGCTGCTGCAGCGCCGCTTTGGCGAAGTAGGTTGGCCTCCATAGCTGCTATGACCCGGTCGATAATTTCCGCAGATGGGTTGGGGCCATAATGTGCCAGTCTTATTTTAACCGCCCGATCAAAGCTTGCTTCTTTGGGGGTTCTGTCTGATATGCTGGGCCCATTGGTTCCTTCGGTCCCTGGTACTCCTTCCATCTTAGTCAGTATTGTAATAATCCCCCTCTTCCTGAGGTTACTGGCTTGTGTAGTTGCTCTTCTGGGCGATAAGGCTCGTCCCGTCGCTTGCCACCAATTGTTACAGTACCAACAGGATACCAAGGGTTAATACCAGGTGAACGATGTCCTGAATATGGGATCAGCAACTCACAACCCAGCTAATTCCCCCCTCAAACATGAGAACAGGCTCCACATTGAAGGTAAAAACAGAATGTACTTTATTGAGGGCTATGTGCCCAGTATTTATGCAGGTCTGACCCAAGATGGGGGGTTGAAAGAATATTGTACATTAGATAGAGGGAAAACGCCCTTTGACAGGCCACAATAGAATTACATTACTTAAGCAGATAAACAAGTTAAACACAAGACACACTTGAGCCTTTCTTATCACTGGGCGTCTGCTCTCTGGATGTGATTAAACAATGGGAATGTTTATCACTAAAATTAATTACAGCACACAATAGCTGATTCCAGCGAACCTGTCTTTAGAAAATAGCTTCTTAAAGCTGAACAAAGTTAACTCTTTCAGCACTGACAGAAGGGTCTGTCACACATGCAAAAAAAACAGTCAAATCAGCCAACATTTTAAATGAAAGATTAATTGCAAAGGATTCTTAAGTACATAAATGGCAAAAAAACTAAGAAGAAAAATATAGGTACATTAAAATGTGTGGAGGGTAGCAGGATTAACAGTGACAGGGAGAAGGCTGAGGTACTAAACCTAGTTTGTTCTAGTTTGTATCTCCCATTGGTTCCTCTCTTGTGTATACTGAAGAAAAGAACATACAAGCCCATACCATTAACTGGATTATATCTAGCGGATATCAGTAAAAAAAATGGATAATATTAAGGTAAATAAAACTCCAGGTCCAGATGCAACACAAATTATAATGACAAAGGACAGGACAGAACACTTCACTCAGTTTTGCCAATGTGTATTAGTTGCAGTCCAGTATTACTGTGAAAAGTTTCTAAAGGGATACAGATCTCTTACTTTGAAGTATATTATGTCCTTGAATGTTTAATCAGCAGACTCTTAGACAGTCAGTAACGTAAACAGACATTCTGTTTCCCAATGTAGCAAAAGAAGGCAGCGTCGACTGTGTGTGCACCTCACTCACCTCCAGGGTATCACGTTTTTTCCAGTTAAATGTATACCACTCACCACCTCTTCCAGCATTAGTGACCCAAGCCCAGATGAGTACCGTGGATGTCAGGTATGAAGCCTGCCATCCTCTGTACTATACGCCACGTAACAAGGAAAAAACGGTGTCCTGCGTCATGGTGGCGTGTCCTCCTCCAAAACAGCCTAGGATTTGCTCCAAGTTTGGCTATGGGTGTGTATGTAGGGTCACGCTGTATCTGCTGTGTATACAGGCTTCCAAAGCGCAGGTGCATCTGCACAAAACATGTCAGGTGTTTCAGTCTGTGAACCCCTACAGATTGTGGTCTAAATAAACTTGGACATCCTTTAGCACTATCATTGTTTGGAAGCAGTTTTTTCTTTTTCTATTTGCCAGAAGGAATACACCCAACGGTTTTAGGGAAATTTAGCACTGTTATAGCCAAACCTCTACTCTTAATTTTTCAAGACTCCTCAGGCATAGTACCCCAGAACTGGCATAAAGCTGATGTGGTGACACTTTTTTTAAAGCTAAGCAGGCCTGATCCAGGAAGCTATAAACCAGTTAGTCTGACATTGATAGTGGGAAAGATACTTAAAGGGATTATATTGATGAGCATATTCGTGTAAACAAGAATATGAGTTAAAATCAGCTTGGTTTTATGAGAAATAGATCATGTAAACTAATCAAATTAGATTTTACGAGGAAGTAAGTAAAAATATAGATAAAAGGGAATCAGTTGATGGGATATACTTGGATTTTGCAAAGGCGGTTTATACAGAGATTAATGTACAAAATAAAAGGGACTGGGAAAATCTTAAAATGTTAGCTTATGGATAAATAACTTATGAGTAGTAGTAAAAACTGGAAAATGTAAGGTTTTGGAAGAAAAAATAAGATGGCAACCTATTATTTAAATGGGACTAGAGTTAGCAAAAAAAAAAGGAGGAAAGGGATTTAGGATTAGTAATAGATAACAGGCTGAAGATGGGCACACAATGCAGGACAGCGGCTTCTAAGGCTAATAAGATACTAGCATGTATTAAAAGAGGCATTGATGCGAGGGAGGAAAGCATAATTCTGCCACTTTACACTGTCAATTAGAAAAAAAGAGGGCGCCACATAGCGTGATATTGTTGACTCAGAACCCAAAATAGGTGATAGATGTTAAGGCTTACCAAAGGTAATGGCACCGTGTAACTGGTGCTGACAGGCAGGCTAACACTTTCAGTGGTTAGCACACTGGGTGATCTCCGGCAATCTGTGCACAGGTGGTATTCAGTGTTTCCTTAATTGGCGTCTGTGCGGCTGCTAGCTGAGACGCTGCGGTATCGCAGACACTTAGAAACCTTTACCAGGAAGGCTCAATAAGGAGAACAAAAGCAGGCAAAGAACAACTTCCGTGTATTTAAAATCATTAAATTTTAATCCATACAAACTGCTACGCGTTTCTAGACCATAAACCGGTCTTTTCTTCAGGCATACAAAAATGGATATAAATTCATTAAAAGTATTAACCTTATAAACAATTAAAAAACGGAAGTTGTCATAGATTTCAAAAAAAGACCAATGAAATATAGGTGGTTACTTTGAATCTTATTTGTGTTAATAGGGCTTAGTCACCTGTATGCTCAATTGGCACCTGCAAATGGTTATTCAATGAAACACTTGAATATTTTTCTCAATCTGCCACAACAAACTTGAATGTTCTATAGTGTGCCTGCTCAAAAAAATATAATAAAATACTTAATCTGCCTATGTGAACAATGTGTGAGTCTGAGTATGATCGTTTGAAAAGTATGTGTGACCCCATGTGAAAAAAGAAAAATAAAATTGTCAATTAACAAAAGATCTTGTGTTCGCATTGGATGTGAAGTGTGTCAATTTATCATAATTCAAATCTATGGACATGTAGGCGTGTGAATGTGTATTCGGCCAATGGTGTATATTGAACCTGAAACCACGATGTAATTTAATAAGTCACAACACGGATGTGTGTGTTACACAAAATCGTGACCTATAAGTCAGAATATATTCTGAACAATACTTGATTTTGACAGAGTAAACTATGTAAGTTAGTTGTAATTACAAATTTCTATGTAAAATGTAATCCTTATAATAAACCAAAACCTGTGAATAAAATTCTTATTGTATTCATCACTGATATGAGGGACTCAAAGATTCAAAATGTTATATAATCGTCCACAATTGACAAATGCGACTGGACTCACAGCTCTGGATATTAATACACAGAGGTCCTTTAACCTATGGATTCTAATGAGAGATCTGTGTGTTCCTGAAGATGGCTTGTATCATGTTACTATGAAGGTATCTGATCTTACACTTCTGTGATTGAAACTTGGACAGATAAATCTAGCGAATAATTGTTCTGATTTATTATTATTTGCTTCGTTAAGCAATCTATATTTAATGGTCATGTTTTTATATATATATATATTTGTATTCTTCGTTTGAGAAATGAATGACCAATAGTGTTAAGAAAACACCATTAGTAATAAATTCGTCTCAATGATTTAATAATCTTGTTGTCTATACAATAATTTTGATCATTTCACAAAAGATTAGGCCATTTTTCAAAACTCCTAGTTCGGAGAGTTTGTGGCAGCTCTTCCAATTTTAAAAATAGATCTAATGGTTACCTCGGGATATTGAAATTGGTCTGATATATCTAAAATGAACAGTACATAAATTATAGTCGTTCTTACCATCAGCTAGTGTTATATGCTATTTGGTGTTTGGTCTAGTGTGCCTAATGTATCATGTATCCCTATGTTAATGGAATTTAGTGGGCTGGGACATATTGAAACTATTATGACAGTCCATAGTGTGTGTTTGCTGTTGAAGTGATGAAAAAAGTTAGGTGTGTGGGAAATAACTATTTAGTGTATGAGAAGGATTAATATGATGAATAATTGAATCTGCTGAGTATACTCTATGGCTATATTTACATACATGTTAGAATGCATATATGTCCTATCTTGAGTTTTGGGTTAAATTTTAGTTGAAAGCTGCTAAATCTAAATTAGCGTTTAGACCATCAGGAAAAAGTGTTTTTAATTTAAAGATCCAGAAAGTTTCTCGTTGTCTGAGTTTGTTTGTTCTGTTGTAATCTGCAGACCTAGGGATAAAATCTATGGGTGTATATCTGAAAGTATATGGATTGCCTTGGTGTTTATTTAGACAATGGTTTGGTACACTGTGTTTGATTTTAGTTTTTTTGCAATTCTTGCAATTACGCAAGTGTTCACCCCATCTTATTTTAATTTTTCTGCAGGTGCGGCCTACATATTGTAGGCCGCATATACACTCCAATAGGTATACTACAAAAGAGGAATTGCAGTTATAAAATCCCTGAATGGGGTATGTGTCCCCTGTCGTGTGGGATCTGAATGATTTACTACCATGTTTGATGTATTGGCAAGAATTGCAACCAGTTTTCCCGCATTTGTATGTTCCTTGTAAACCAAATATCCCATTTTTTGTATGTGTATTGTTTTTGTTTTTGGATCGTTGTAAAGTGTGTTTGACTATTTTGCTTGGTGCTAGTTTACTTCTCAGAGTGGGCGCTCTCCTGTAGACTATCTTAGGTTTATCTTGTACAATATTCTTTAGAACAGGATCTCTTTGGATGACATGCCAATGTTTGTGTATTATCTGATTTATTTTATGAAAACTACTGTTGTATTGTGTAATAAACATGGTCTTATCTTGCTTTGTTGTGCTATTAATTACTCTGTTGTTTTTATTGTTATTGAATAATATCTCATCTCTATTTAATTTTTTGGTTTTTGTCAATGCATTATCCAAAATGTGGACCGGATAGTTTCTTTCTAAAAATCTGTTGTAAATGACCTGACTTTGTTCAAGAAAGGTGTTAAAATCAGAACAATTCCTCCTGATGCGTCTAAACTGACTGTACGGTACGTTGTTAATCCAACTTCTGTGATGGTTACTATGGTATTCTAAATAGCTATTGCTATCAACATCCTTAAAGAATGTTTTTGATGTAATGGTCCAATTGGGACCCCAACTGAGTATCAAATCTAAATATTCTATTGATTCTGTTTGAATGTTGGCTGTAAACGTAATCCCCATATCATTATTATTAAGATTTGTTATAAATGATTCTGCTGCTTGTATGCTGCCATTCCAAATTAAAATAAGATCATCTATGTAACGGCCATAGAATACCAGGCTCCCCCCAAGGTTCGCTTGATGAATGTAGATCTCTTCAAAAAATCCCATGAAGAGATTCGCAAAACTTGGGGCGAACCTGGTACCCATGGCCGTTCCCTTTATCTGTAAATAATAACGATCTAAATATAAAAAATAATTGTGTTGTAATATGTATTTGATACATTCTAAGATGTAAGTTCTTTGATCCTCAGGTAAAAAAGGGTCCTGTTCTAAATAATGTGAAACTGCCATCAATCCTAAGTCGTGTGTGATATTTGAATACAGTGAGCTGACATCGCATGTGATCCAAAGTTTTATGTCATCGGTAAAAGTGAGATTATGTAATGATTGTAAAAGATGTGTGCTGTCTCTGATATAGGAAGGGAGTGTAGTGACAAATTTCTGTAGAAATTTGTCAATATAAGAAGATAAATTGTACGTAAGATTGCCAATCCCTGCTATGATGGGACGTCCGGGGGGGGTTAATTTTATCCTTATGGATTTTGGGAAGATGGTAGTAATGTGCTATGCTAGGATTGTCTATTTTCAAAAATTCTCTTTCTTCTTTGTTTAGGATACCTTGTAATGCGCCTTTATCTATTAGTTTCTGATATGTTAGTTTAAAGATCGGAGTTGGATCCTTGGGTAAAATTTTGTAATAATTATCATCTCCTAGGATTCTCTCTGCTTCTTGAATGTAATCTTTATAGTCTTGAATAATGATCCCACCCCCCTTGTCTGCGTCACGTATGATGATATTAGGATTATTTTGTAAACTGTGTAAAACTTTTTTATGTCTATGGAAAGAGTAGTTGGTTTTCTTAGCTGTTGTTTTAAGTAATTTTTCGCAATCCTCTAGAACCATATTTTGATATAATTCAATATATTTATTGTTGCTATTATTGGGATTAAAGTTGGATTTATTTTTTACATTAGTGTGTATATATCCTTCAAATAGATGATCAGTTATATCTTCTATGTTTGTTATGACACATGGTGTTGATTTGTCTGATGGCATGTTGTCAGTTAGTATTATTTGTGGGTTGTTGTGATGAGGTTGATCTTTAACTAATTTTTTATTTGCAAAATATTTCTGCAAGGCTAGTTTTCGTGTGAAATTGTTTACATCCACGAATAAATTAAAAATGTTTGTTTCATACACATACCAACTTTATCACATCATCACCAAAATCCCAGGGTATTTCCCGAGTAAATTCAATAGTAACTTTCAATAGTTACACGTTTTATCATGCAGTCCAAGGAAGAACATAGTTCCAAAAGACTCAGTTTCAATTTATCAAAAGATTATAACATTTCTGATGTCATTTTGGAAAGTAATGAAATCAAACCCATGAGAGACCTCTTCTATTTATTAGAGGAGGAACTAAATAAAGAACACAGACATTGGTGGGACCTTACGGCTCTGGAAAAATACACAGAGGTTAAATATATTCCCAGAGGCCTTAGGATATTGAAACATTGTTCATTTAAAGATGATCCGACACTTTTAAAAAAGTGGTATGAGGCACTAGATGAATGCTCCTTTAATTTAATTAAAATTCTAATTGAACATAGACGTCAGCTTTACAGCCAGAGTAGTACCAATATAGAAAAAATACAAACAGACCTTAGAGTCTACCAGCAGAATCCAGATTATAACAAGATTTTGAAGGAAATTAGTGAACGTACAGATAGGTTTCAGGAAAACATTGTGCAAATTAAAAATAAAAAATTACAAAGGGACCATGAAGATTATACCAATGACAGTGTATATACCTTCAACCGTAAAGAAAAATCGTCTCCAACACATAACCATCAGGAAGTTAGACAATTTCAACATAATAGGAGTTATAACAATCACTATAGAACACCCCAATCTCTTCAAGATCGACCATATCCACCACATTCCACTTACCACATGCCATCCCAGTATAGAACTATGCAATCTGATTTTGAACAAATAACAAACAAAGAAGAACAACATAGACCCAATTGGGTTTCATCTAACAATAGAGCACATCATAATCAATATTCCATTCCTAAGGGCCCATACCAAACACATTCTCATAAATCACAACATTATTATCAACCTTTGAATAGAGATCATACACCTCATAACAATAGAGAATTCAAATTCAGGCATAATACCAATAAGGACATACACAACATGTCCTACCAGAGAGCCCAGACACATCATCACAAGGGTGCATTTCAGGGGAACAATAGAAATCTAAATGGCAATTTTAGATCCCAAGGGGAAGATGTCATGAGATATGACCACAACAGTTACAATGACACAATGCATCAGCCTAGACGACCAACAATCAATGTAACATCCAATCAATTTTGGGCTAACAATGAGAACCCACACACTCCGACCACACATTATGAACAATTTGGACAGCACAATAGATTTAGTCCTCTTTTAACTATAAGAGACGACGAAAGTCCTAGTACCAGTAGAAATCCACCACCACCTTTTTTAGGAATAGGCCACAATACAAGATTAGAAAATTTTCCAACCAGATCAGCAAAAAGACCTCTCATAACAGAAAGCGAGGCCGGAGGGGCAGAGGCCTTACCGCCAAAAAAGCGGAATTATCCAGATTAGATCAGGGTCTCTTTAATATATCATCACATACATTATCTGTAGAGGAAAAAAGAGTACTCAAAAAGGGCCTCTCGTTCTGTCCACCCAATTCTCCAAACATTTTTAATTTATTCGTGGATGTAAACAATTTCACATGAAAACTAGCCTTGCAGAAATATTTTGCAAATAAAAAATTAGTTAAAGATCAACCTCATCACAACAACCCACAAATAATACTAACTGACAACATGCCATCAGACAAATCAACACCATGTGTCATAACAAACATAGAAGATATAACTGATCATCTATTTGAAGGATATATACACACTAATGTAAAAAATAAATCCAACTTTAATCCCAATAATAGCAACAATAAATATATTGAATTATATCAAAATATGGTTCTAGAGGATTGCGAAAAATTACTTAAAACAACAGCTAAGAAAACCAACTACTCTTTCCATAGACATAAAAAAGCTTTACACAGTTTACAAAATAATCCTAATATCATCATACGTAACGCAGACAAGGGGGGTGGGATCATTATTCAAGACTATAAAGATTACATTCAAGAAGCAGAGAGAATCCTAGGAGATGATAATTATTACAAAATTTTACCCAAGGATCCAACTCCGATCTTTAAACTAACATATCAGAAACTAATAGATAAAGGCGCATTACAAGGTATCCTAAACAAAGAAGAAAGAGAATTTTTGAAAATAGACAATCCTAGCATAGCACATTACTACCATCTTCCCAAAATCCATAAGGATAAAATTAACCCCCCCGGACGTCCCATCATAGCAGGGATTGGCAATCTTACGTACAATTTATCTTCTTATATTGACAAATTTCTACAGAAATTTGTCACTACACTCCCTTCCTATATCAGAGACAGCACACATCTTTTACAATCATTACATAATCTCACTTTTACCGATGACATAAAACTTTGGATCACATGCGATGTCAGCTCACTGTATTCAAATATCACACACGACTTAGGATTGATGGCAGTTTCACATTATTTAGAACAGGACCCTTTTTTACCTGAGGATCAAAGAACTTACATCTTAGAATGTATCAAATACATATTACAACACAATTATTTTTTATATTTAGATCGTTATTATTTACAGATAAAGGGAACGGCCATGGGTACCAGGTTCGCCCCAAGTTTTGCGAATCTCTTCATGGGATTTTTTGAAGAGATCTACATTCATCAAGCGAACCTTGGGGGGAGCCTGGTATTCTATGGCCGTTACATAGATGATCTTATTTTAATTTGGAATGGCAGCATACAAGCAGCAGAATCATTTATAACAAATCTTAATAATAATGATATGGGGATTACGTTTACAGCCAACATTCAAACAGAATCAATAGAATATTTAGATTTGATACTCAGTTGGGGTCCCAATTGGACCATTACATCAAAAACATTCTTTAAGGATGTTGATAGCAATAGCTATTTAGAATACCATAGTAACCATCACAGAAGTTGGATTAACAACGTACCGTACAGTCAGTTTAGACGCATCAGGAGGAATTGTTCTGATTTTAACACCTTTCTTGAACAAAGTCAGGTCATTTACAACAGATTTTTAGAAAGAAACTATCCGGTCCACATTTTGGATAATGCATTGACAAAAACCAAAAAATTAAATATAGATGAGATATTATTCAATAACAATAAAAACAACAGAGTAATTAATAGCACAACAAAGCAAGATAAGACCATGTTTATTACACAATACAACAGTAGTTTTCATAAAATAAATCAGATAATACACAAACATTGGCATGTCATCCAAAGAGATCCTGTTCTAAAGAATATTGTACAAGATAAACCTAAGATAGTCTACAGGAGAGCGCCCACTCTGAGAAGTAAACTAGCACCAAGCAAAATAGTCAAACACACTTTACAATGATCCAAAAACAAAAACAATACACATACAAAAAATGGGATATTTGGTTTACAAGGAACATACAAATGCGGGAAAACTGGTTGCAATTCTTGCCAATACATCAAACATGGTAGTAAATCATTCAGATCCCACACGACAGGGGACACATACCCCATTCAGGGATTTTATAACTGCAATTCCTCTTTTGTAGTATACCTATTGGAGTGTATATGCGGCCTACAATATGTAGGCCGCACCTGCAGAAAAATAAAAATAAGATGGGGTGAACACTTGCGTAATTGCAAGAATTGCAAAAAAACTAAAATCAAACACAGTGTACCAAACCATTGTCTAAATAAACACCAAGGCAATCCATATACTTTCAGATATACACCCATAGATTTTATCCCTAGGTCTGCAGATTACAACAGAACAAACAAACTCAGACAACGAGAAACTTTCTGGATCTTTAAATTAAAAACTCTTTTTCCTGATGGTCTAAACGCTAATTTAGATTTAGCAGCTTTCAACTAAAATTTAACCCAAAACTCAAGATAGGACATATATGCATTCTAACATGTATGTAAATATAGCCATAGAGTATACTCAGCAGATTCAATTATTCATCATATTAATCCTTCTCATACACTAAATAGTTATTTTCCACACACCTAACTTTTTTCATCACTTCAACAGCAAACACACACTATGGACTGTCATAATAGTTTCAATATGTCCCAGCCCACTAAATTCCATTAACATAGGGATACATGATACATTAGGCACACTAGACCAAACACCAAATAGCATATAACACTAGCTGATGGTAAGAACGACTATACTTTATGTACTGTTCATTTTAGATATATCAGACCAATTTCAATATCCCGAGGTAACCATTAGATCTATTTTTAAAATTGGAAGAGCTGCCACAAACTCTCCGAACTAGGAGTTTTGAAAAATGGCCTAATCTTTTGTGAAATGATCAAAATTATTGTATAGACAACAAGATTATTAAATCATTGAGACGAATTTATTACTAATGGTGTTTTCTTAACACTATTGGTCATTCATTTCTCAAACGAAGAATACAAATATATATATATATAAAAACATGACCATTAAATATAGATTGCTTAACGAAGCAAATAATAATAAATCAGAACAATTATTCGCTAGATTTATCTGTCCAAGTTTCAATCACAGAAGTGTAAGATCAGATACCTTCATAGTAACATGATACAAGCCATCTTCAGGAACACACAGATCTCTCGTTAGAATCCATAGGTTAAAGGACCTCTGTGTATTAATATCCAGAGCTGTGAGTCCAGTCGCATTTGTCAATTGTGGACGATTATATAACATTTTGAATCTTTGAGTCCCTCATATCAGTGATGAATACAATAAGAATTTTATTCACAGGTTTTGGTTTATTATAAGGATTACATTTTACATAGAAATTTGTAATTACAACTAACTTACATAGTTTACTCTGTCAAAATCAAGTATTGTTCAGAATATATTCTGACTTATAGGTCACGATTTTGTGTAACACACACATCCGTGTTGTGACTTATTAAATTACATCGTGGTTTCAGGTTCAATATACACCATTGGCCGAGTACACATTCACACGCCTACATGTCCATAGATTTGAATTATGATAAATTGACACACTTCACATCCAATGCGAACACAAGATCTTTTGTTAATTGACAATTTTATTTTTCTTTTTTCACATGGGGTCACACATACTTTTCAAACGATCATACTCAGACTCACACATTGTTCACATAGGCAGATTAAGTATTTTATTATATTTTTTTGAGCAGGCACACTATAGAACATTCAAGTTTGTTGTGGCAGATTGAGAAAAATATTCGAGTGTTTCATTGAATAACCATTTGCAGGTGCCAATTGAGCATACAGGTGACTAAGCCCTATTAACACAAATAAGATTCAAAGTAACCACCTATATTTCATTGGTCTTTTTTTGAAATCTATGACAACTTCCGTTTTTTAATTGTTTATAAGGTTAATACTTTTAATGAATTTATATCCATTTTTGTATGCCTGAAGAAAAGACCGGTTTATGGTCTAGAAACGCGTAGCAGTTTGTATGGATTAAAATTTAATGATTTTAAATACACGGAAGTTGTTCTTTGCCTGCTTTTGTTCTCCTTATTGAGCCTTCCTGGTAAAGGTTTCTAAGTGTCTGCGATACCGCAGCGTCTCAGCTAGCAGCCGCACAGACGCCAATTAAGGAAACACTGAATACCACCTGTGCACAGATTGCCGGAGATCACCCAGTGTGCTAACCACTGAAAGTGTTAGCCTGCCTGTCAGCACCAGTTACACGGTGCCATTACCTTTGGTAAGCCTTAAAGGGACACTGTAACCAAAAATTTTCTTTCATGATTCAGATTGAGCATGAAATTTTAAGCAACTTTGTAATTTACTCCTATTATCAAATTTTCTTCATTCTCTTGCTATCTTTATTTGAAATGCAAGAATGTAAGTTTAGATGCCGGCCCATTTTTGGTGAACAACCTGGGTTGTCCTTGCTGATTGGTGGATAAATTCATCCACCAATAAAAAATTGCTGTCCAGAATACTGAACCCCAAAAAAGCATAGATGCCTTCTTTTTCAAATAAAGATAGCAAGAGAACAAAGAAAAAATTATAATAGGAGTAAATTAGAAAGTTGCTTAAAATTGCATGCTCTATCTGAATTACAAAACAAAATTTTTGGGTTCAGTGTCCCTTTAACATCTATCACCTATTTTGGGTTCTGAGTCAACAATATCACGCTATGTGGCGCCCTCTTTTTTTCTAATTCACAGATACCTTTTTCCCAAAGATCAGAGGAGCCTTGCCGCCCGCACATTTGACTGTTTCAGAAGACACAGCACCATTTCCTCACATGGATTAGTATGGTTTGTCCATAGACACTAAGTCCTTACACCATATATTATTTCTGTCAGCGCACCCCGCTCTCGGTTCCCTACGGGGTTCCTTTTTGTTTTTTAACTTTACACTGTCAGTATGGAGTGTAGTTCTGGGGACCAATCTCAAAAAAAAAAAAAAAAAGGCAGAGAAAAAGTTCAGAGAAGGGCCACAAAACTAATAAGGGAAATGGAGAATTTACTAAAAAAGTCCCAAAAATGTTACCAACAAGGGATCTTAGGATGCGCACAGTTCTACAAAATGAATCCCATAAGGGTCAAATAAGTCCAATCACAGAGAACTTCCAATGATTATCTACTGCTATATAGCTGAAACGGCCGCTCTTCTTAAATGTACCCAAATGATGATCTACTGCTATATAGCTGAAATGGCCGCTCTTCTTAAATGTACCCAAATGATTATCTACTGCTATATAGCTGAAACGGCTGCTCTTCTTAAATGTACCCAAATGATGATCTACTGCTATATAGCTGAAACGGCCGCTCTTCTTAAATGTACCCAAATGATTATCTACTGCAATATAGCTGAAACGGCTGCTCTACTTAAATGTACCCAAATGATGATCTACTGCTATATAGCTGAAATGGCCGCTCTTCTTAAATGTACCCAAATGATTATCTACTGCTATATAGCTGAAATGGCCGCTCTTCTTAAATGTACCCAAATGATTATCTACTGCTATATAGCTGAAACGGCCGCTCTTCTTAAATGTACCCAAATGATGATCTACTGCTATATAGCTGAAACGGCCGCTCTTCTTAAATGTACCCAAATGATTATCTACTGCTATATAGCTGAAATGGCCGCTCTACTTAAATGTACCCAAATGATTATCTACTGCTATATAGCTGAAACGGCTGCTCTACTTAAATGTACCCAAATGATTATCTACTGCTATATAGCTGAAATGGCCGCTCTACTTAAATGTACCCAAATGATTATCTACTGCTATATAGCTGAAACGGCTGCTCTACTTAAATGTACCCAAATGATTATCTACTGCTATATAGCTGAAATGGCCGCTCTACTTAAATGTACCCAAATGATTATCTACTGCTATATAGCTGAAACGGCTGCTCTACTTAAATGTACCCAAATGATGATCTACTGCTATATAGCTGAAACGGCTGCTCTACTTAAATGTACCCAAATGATTATCTACTGCTATATAGCTGAAACGGCTGCTCTACTTAAATGTACCCAAATTATTATCTACTGCTATATAGCTGAAACGGCCGCTCTTCTTAAATGTACCCAAATGATTATCTACTGCTATATAGCTGAAATGGCCGCTCTTCTTAAATGTACCCAAATGATTATCTACTGCTATATAGCTGAAATGGCCGCTCTTCTTAAATGTACCCAAATGATTATCTACTGCTATATAGCTGAAATGGCCGCTCTTCTTAAATGTACCCAAATGATTATCTACTGCTATATAGCTGAAATGGCCGCTCTTCTTAAATGTACCCAAATGATTATCTACTGCTATATAGCTGAAATGGCCGCTCTACTTAAATGTACCCAAATGATGATCTACTGCTATATAGCTGAAACGGCTGCTCTACTTAAATGTACCCAAATGATGATCTACTGCTATATAGCTGAAACGGCCGCTCTTCTTAAATGTACCCAAATGATGATCTACTGCTATATAGCTGAAACGGCTGCTCTACTTAAATGTACCCAAATGATTATCTACTGCTATATAGCTGAAACGGCTGCTCTACTTAAATGTACCCAAATGATGATCTACTGCTATATAGCTGAAACGGCCGCTCTTCTTAAATGTACCCAAATGATGATCTACTGCTATATAGCTGAAACGGCTGCTCTTCTTAAATGTACCCAAATGATTATCTACTGCTATATAGCTGAAATGGCCGCTCTTCTTAAATGTACCCAAATGATGATCTACTGCTATATAGCTGAAACGGCCGCTCTTCTTAAATGTACCCAAATGATGATCTACTGCTATATAGCTGAAATGGCTGCTCTACTTAAATGTACCCAAATGATGATCTACTGCTATATAGCTGAAATGGCCGCTCTTCTTAAATGTACCCAAATGATGATCTACTGCTATATAGCTGAAACGGCTGCTCTACTTAAATGTACCCAAATGATTATCTACTGCTATATAGCTGAAACGGCCGCTCTTCTTAAATGTACCCAAATGATGATCTACTGCTATATAGCTGAAACGCCCGCTCTTCTTAAATGTACCCAAATGATTATCTACTGCTATATAGCTGAAACGGCTGCTCTTCTTAAATGTACCCAAATGATGATCTACTGCTATATAGCTGAAACGGCCGCTCTTCTTAAATGTACCCAAATGATTATCTACTGCTATATAGCTGAAACGGCTGCTCTACTTAAATGTACCCAAATGATTATCTACTGCTATATAGCTGAAATGGCCGCTCTTCTTAAATGTACCCAAATGATTATCTACTGCTATATAGCTGGAACGGCTGCTCTTCTTAAATGTACCCAAATGATTATCTACTGCTATATAGCTGAAATGGCCGCTCTTCTTAAATGTACCCAAATGATGATCTACTGCTATATAGCTGAAACGGCTGCTCTTCTTAAATGTACCCAAATGATTATCTACTGCTATATAGCTGAAACGGCCGCTCTTCTTAAATGTACCCAAATGATTATCTACTGCTATATAGCTGAAACGGCTGCTCTACTTAAATGTACCCAAATGATGATCTACTGCTATATAGCTGAAACGGCTGCTCTTCTTAAATGTATCCAAATGATTATCTACTGCTATATAGCTGAAACGGCTGCTCTACTTAAATGTACCCAAATGATGATCTACTGCTATATAGCTGAAACGGCTGCTCTTCTTAAATGTATCCAAATGATTATCTACTGCTATATAGCTGAAACGGCCGCTCTTCTTAGATGTACCCAAATGATTATCTACTGCTATATACCTGAAACAGCCGCTCTTCTTAAATGTACCCAAATGATTATCTACTGCTATATAGCTGAAACGGCCGCTCTTCTTAAATGTACCCAAATGATTATCTACTGCTATATAGCTGAAACGGCTGCTCTTCTTAAATGTACCCAAATGATTATCTACTGCTATATAGCTGAAATGGCCGCTCTTCTTAAATGTACCCAAATGATGATCTACTGCTATATAGCTGAAACGGCCGCTCTTCTTAAATGTACCCAAATGATTATCTACTGCTATATAGCTGAAACGGCCGCTCTTCTTAAATGTACCCAAATGATTATCTACTGCTATAGAGCTGAAACGGCCGCTCTTCTTAAATATACCCAAATGATGATCTACTGCTATATAGCTGAAACGGCCGCTCTTCTTAAATGTACCCAAATGATGATCTACTGCTATATAGCTGAAACGGCTGCTCTACTTAAATGTACCCAAATGATTATCTACTGCTATAGAGCTGAAACGGCCGCTCTTCTTAAATGTACCCAAATGATTATCTACTGCTATATAGCTGAAACGGCCGCTCTACTTAAATGTACCCAAATGATGATCTACTGCTATATAGCTGAAACGGCCGCTCTTCTTAAATGTACACAAATGATGATCTACTGCTATATAGCTGAAACGGCCGCTCTACTTAAATGTACCCAAATGATGATCTACTGCTATATAGCTGAAACGGCCGCTCTTCTTAAATGTACCCAAATGATTATCTACTGCTATAGAGCTGAAACGGCCGCTCTTCTTAAATGTACCCAAATGATTATCTACTGCTATATAGCTGAAATGGCTGCTCTACTTAAATGTACCCAAATGATTATCTACTGCTATATAGCTGAAATGGCCGCTCTTCTTAAATGTACCCAAATGATTATCTACTGCTATATAGCTGAAACGGCCGCTCTTCTTAGATGTACCCAAATGATTATCTACTGCTATATAGCTGAAACGGCCGCTCTTCTTAGATGTACCCAAATGATTATCTACTGCTATATAGCTGAAACGGCCGCTCTTCTTAAATGAACCCAAATGATGATCTACTGCTATATAGCTGAAACGGCCGCTCTTCTTAAATGTACCCAAATGATTATCTACTGCTATATAGCTGAAACGGCTGCTCTTCTTAAATGTACCCAAATGATTATCTACTGCTATATAGCTGAAACGGCCGCTCTTCTTAAATGTACCCAAATGATTATCTACTGCTATATAGCTGAAACGGCCGCTCTACTTAAATGTACCCAAATGATTATCTGCTATATAGCTGAAACGGCCGCTCTTCTTAAATGTACCCAAATGATGATCTACTGCTATATAGCTGAAACGGCTGCTCTTCTTAAATGTACCCAAATGATGATCTACTGCTATATAGCTGAAACGGCCGCTCTTCTTAAATGTACCCAAATGATGATCTACTGCTATATAGCTGAAACGGCCGCTCTTCTTAGATGTACCCAAATGATTATCTACTGCAATATAGCTGAAACGGCTGCTCTACTTAAATGTACTCAAATGATTATCTACTGCTATATAGCTGAAACGGCTGCTCTACTTAAATGTACCCAAAAGATTATCTACTGCTATATAGCTGAAACATCCGCTCTTCTTAAATGTACCCAAATGATTATCTACTGCTATATAGCTGAAACGGCCGCTCTACTTAAATGTACCCAAATGATTATCTACTGCTATATAGCTGAAACGGCCGCTCTTCTTAAATGTACCCAAATGATTATCTACTGCTATATAGCTGAAACGGCCGCTCTACTTAAATGTACCCAAATGATTATCTACTGCTATATTGCTGAAATGGCTGCTCTTCTTAAATGTACCCAAATGATGATCTACTGCTATATAGCTGAAACAGATGCTCTTCTTAAATGTACCCAAATGATTATCTACTGCTATATAGCTGAAACGGCTGCTCTACTTAAATGTACCCAAATGATTATCTACTGCTATATAGCTGAAACGGCCGCTCTTCTTAAATGTACCCAAATGATTATCTACTGCTATATAGCTGGAACGGCTGCTCTTCTTAAATGTACCCAAATGATTATCTACTGCTATATAGCTGAAATGGCCGCTCTTCTTAAATGTACCCAAATGATGATCTACTGCTATATAGCTGAAACGGCTGCTCTTCTTAAATGTACCCAAATGATTATCTACTGCTATATAGCTGAAATGGCCGCTCTTCTTAAATGTACCCAAATGATGATCTACTGCTATATAGCTGAAACGGCCGCTCTTCTTAAATGTACCCAAATGATTATCTTCTGCTATATAGCTGAAACGGCCGCTCTTCATAAATGTACCCAAATGATGATCTACTGCTATATAGCTGAAACGGCTGCTCTTCCTAAATGTACCCAAATGATTATCTACTGCTATATAGCTGAAACGGCCGCTCTTCTTAGATGTACCCAAATGATTATCTACTGCTATATACCTGAAACGGCCGCTCTTCTTAAATGTACCCAAATGATTATCTACTGCTATATAGCTGAAACGGCCGCTCTTCTTAAATGTACCCAAATGATTATCTACTGCTATATAGCTGAAACGGCCGCTCTTCTTAAATGTACCCAAATGATGATCTACTGCTATATAGCTGAAACGGCCGCTCTTCTTAAATGTACCCAAATGATTATCTACTGCTATATAGCTGAAACGGCCGCTCTTCTTAAATGTACCCAAATGATTATCTACTGCTATATAGCTGAAATGGCCGCTCTTCTTAAATGTACCCAAATGATTATCTACTGCTATAGAGCTGAAACGGCCGCTCTTCTTAAATGTACCCAAATGATTATCTACTGCTATATAGCTGAAACGGCCGCTCTACTTAAATGTACCCAAATGATGATCTACTGCTATATAGCTGAAACGGCCGCTCTTCTTAAATGTACACAAATGATGATCTACTGCTATATAGCTGAAACGGCCGCTCTTCTTAAATGTACCCAAATGATTATCTACTGCTATAGAGCTGAAACGGCCGCTCTTCTTAAATGTACCCAAATGATTATCTACTGCTATATAGCTGAAACGGCCGCTCTACTTAAATGTACCCAAATGATTATCTACTACTATATAGCTGAAACGGCCGCTCTTCTTAGATGTACCCAAATGATTATCTACTGCTATATAGCTGAAACGGCCGCTCTTCTTAAATGTACCCAAATGATTATCTACTGCTATATAGCTGAAACGGCCGCTCTTCTTAAATGTACCCAAATGATTATCTACTGCTATATAGCTGAAACGGCCGCTCTTCTTAAATGTACCCAAATGATTATCTACTGCTATATAGCTGAAACGGCCGCTCTTTTTAAATGTACCCAAATGATTATCTACTGCTATATAGCTGAAACGGCCGCTCTACTTAAATGTACCCAAATGATTATCTACTGCTATATAGCTGAAACGGCCGCTCTTCTTAAATGTACCCAAATGATGATCTACTGCTATATAGCTGAAACGGCCGCTCTTCTTAAATGTACCCAAATGATTATCTACTGCTATATAGCTGAAACAGCTGCTCTTCTTAAATGTATCAAATGATTATCTACTGCTATATAGCTGAAACGGCCGCTCTTCTTAAATTTACCCAAATGATAATCTACTGCTATATAGCTGAAACGGCTGCTCTTCTTAAATGTACCCAAATGATTATCTACTGCTATATAGCTGAAATGGCCGCTCTTCTTAAATGTACCCAAATGATTATCTACTGCTATATAGCTGAAACGGCCGCTCTTCTTAAATGTACCCAAATGATTATCTACTGCTATATAGCTGAAACGGCCGCTCTTCTTAAATGTACCCAAATGATGATCTACTGCTATATAGCTGAAATGGCTGCTCTACTTAAATGTACCCAAATGATGATCTACTGCTATATAGCTGAAACGGCCGCTCTTCTTAAATGTACCCAAATGATTATCTACTGCTATATAGCTGAAACGGCCGCTCTACTTAAATGTACCCAAATGATGATCTACTGCTATATAGCTGAAATGGCTGCTCTACTTAAATGTACCCAAATGATTATCTTCTGCTATATAGTTGAAATGGCTGCTCTACTTAAATGTACCCAAATGATTATCTACTGCTATATAGCTGAAATGGCTGCTCTTCTTAAATGTACCCAAATGATGATCTACTGCTATATAGCTGAAACGGCTGCTCTACTTAAATGTACCCAAATGATTATCTACTGCTATATAGCTGAAACGGCCGCTCTTCTTAAATGTACCCAAATGATTATCTACTGCTATATAGCTGAAATGGCCGCTCTTCTTAAATGTACCCAAATGATTATCTACTGCTATATAGCTGGAACGGCCGCTCCTCTTAAATGTACCCAAATGATTATCTACTGCTATATAGCTGAAACGGCTGCTCTACTTAAATGTACCCAAATGATTATCTACTGCTATATAGCTGAAACGGCCGCTCTTCTTAAATGTACCCAAATTATTATCTACTGCTATATAGCTGAAACGGCTGCTCTTCTTAAATGTACCCAAATGATGATCTACTGCTATATAGCTGAAACGGCCGCTCTTCTTAAATGTACCCAAATGATGATCTAAAAATAAAAAACAAAAGAAGGCGCCTCTTGGTGCAAGTATGGAACTAGTCTTCTATGTGATACACAATATACTCACAAGTGGAGCAGCACCAAGTCTGCTGATTGAGGCAGACTGAGATCTCACAGAGTCTCCGCCCACTGCACCAGAAGGTGGAGTCAGCTGCACCCTGCTGAACTTAATTAGCCTCACAGAAATAAAGATGTGAATGTCTTTATTTCTGTGAGTATATTGTGTATCACATAGAAGCGTAGTTCCATATTTAACATTTTATTGCACCAAGAGGCACCTTCTTTTGTTTTTTATTTTTAAATGGAGAATTTAAATTATGAGGAGAGTCAAACTGGGTCTGTTTTCTTAGACAAAAAGGCACTTGAGAGGTGACATGATTACTTTAATATATTCAAGGCCTATATACAGACAGGGCAAAAACTCTGTTTATTCCAAGAAAATTGTTTGTGACAAGAGGTCACAATTTATGGCTGGAGGAAAGGAGATTTAATCTCCAGCAACGTAAAGTTTTTTCACGGTAAGAACAAGCAAATTGTGGAACTCATTACCTAAGAAGGTAGTAAATACCAATACCTTAGATACATTTAAAAATAGTTTAGATACACGTCTGGCTAGAAACAGAATTCAGGAAAATGATTGCTGGTGTTCAATTGATCACCTTTTTAGTGGGCTTAATTTAACCTCAACTGGAGCTTTTATTGTAAATGCATTAATATTTGTAAAGGTTGAACTTCTGTCTTTTTTCAACATCATATACTATGTTTCAACATGAAGCACACAGTGTGGTGGGGTCAGTGGCTGGTGAGGCACTGGCTAGTATCAGAGCCAGATAAACACACATGAACCCAATAGAGGTACAATTAATTAAAAGTCTGCAGAAACACTCAGACACACACAAACAGAAACATTGAAATGCACACACTCACAGACACATATAATCAGAAACATTGAAATGTGCACACACTCACAGTAACATGCACTCACTAACAGACACTCAGAAATACTCACACACACTAAAATTACACCTCAGACACACAGAAACACTCCGCTTAGGCACACACTCACAGTAACATGCACTCACTAACAGACACTCAGAAATACTCACACACACTAAAATTGCACCTCAGATACACAGAAACACTCCGCTTAGGCACACACTCACAGTAACATGCACTCACTAACAGACACTCAGAAATACTCACACACACTAAAATTACACCTCAGATACACAGAAACACTCCGCTTAGGCACACACTCACAGTAACATGCACTCACTAACAGACACTCAGAAATACTCACACACACTAAAATTACACCTCAGATACACAGAAACACTCCGCTTAGGCACACACTCACAGTAACATGCACTCACTAACAGACACACAGAAACACTCCGCTTAGGCACACACACATTCAATGACACAAAAACACTCACATATATTTCTGCTGCCCAGATTTCCCTCTTCTGTTAGCTCCTGCCCACAGCACAGATTGTTATGCTTCTCTTACACTAACACTGTCACGCCCCCCCAAGAGGCAGATATGAGAGCTTCCTAACTTGGGACTTTTTCATGATTGGCTTAAAGGACCAGTAAATACAATAAATGTGCATAAACAACAAATGCATGATAAAAAGACAATGCAATAACACTTAATCTAAACTTCAAATGACAAGTAAAAAAAATTCTGACAAATTTCAAAGTTATGTCTATTTCCACTCCCCTTGTATCATGTGACAGCCATCAGCCAATCACAAATGCAAATACGTATATTCTGTGAATTCTTGCACATGCTCAGTAGGAGCTGGTGACTCAAAAAGTGTAAATATAAAAAGACTGTGCACCTTTTGTTAATAGTAAATTGAAAGTTGTTTAAAATGACTGCTCTGTCTGAATCATGAAAGTTTAATTTTGACTTGAGTGTCCATTTAATGATGAAATGTGACTCCTGACCTGACAGACAGTGGACGGGCGCTCTATACGACACCTTCTAAGTTGTTGCGCAATTGAGTGAGGCTGAGCTGGTCACTGCCTCTCTTTATGTTTTTGCAGCTAAGGTCAGAAAATGTGGTAATTTTTATTTTTATTATTTTGTTTTATCATCTTTTATTGAGGTATTAGATCAAAACCAACAAGTACAACAGAACAGATCACATACAAAATAAATCTATACAGAATGTAACAGTACATATGGGCTGTATGGGTAATATAAAGTGTTAGAGAAAACTGCATCGCTGTAGGATTTGTGATCTATAGCAAAAAGAACCTCTATTTCTATATTGGTAATACTCCACCTATTGTATTATGTTAGTAATATCTTAGGCATAGACTAAGTGCGTGCCAGGGTGGTTAAAATGATTGAATTGCTTCTAAGCCTGGGAATGGGTTAACGTGCCTGGGTTAAGATTTTTGTGCACTGTAATCCAACTCCCGAAATGGTGTGAGGGGAGATAACAATGCAATTAGGGTAACAATTTATTCTAGTGTTAAAGGTATAGGAGAAGAGATTGTGGGTGGGGGGGATAAAGAAGGGGGAGGCAAAGGGGAAATAAGAGAAAATACAATTTAGTAAATAATGATCATTCACTTTCATTCTCTTGTTATGGCTAGTTTTGTTGTAGTCAGGAAATAAACCAAAAGAGTTTTTTAAGATGGGGCCATGTTTGGGAGTCCTAAGTACAGGAGACCAACCTCTGGCCTAATGGGTACTACAATCTGGATGTCCCGCAGAGATTTGAATATCCTGTGCCACAGGGGTCTATTTTTCGGGAACTTCAACCAAATGTGTGCTGGTGTACCTACTTTACCGCATTCTCTCCAAAAGAGAGGGGAAGTACTTCCATGTATTTTATGAAGGGTATATGGTACTAGGTGCCATCTAATATTTTATAATATAATTCCCACAGGGTGGCACAATGTAGCGTTTTCTTAGTGAAGATGATTTCTCTACACCAGTCTTTGGGGTCCACCATGAAGCTTAGGTATCTTTCCCAAGCATTTTGTTGGCTTAATTTAGGTAGTGAGGATCTTGAGAGTCATGACATATAGTTCCCTTGTCCACCTCTGTTCCCATTATGTCAGCTCTCTGAGACCTTCATTTGGGAATCCCAAGGATCCTAAGAGGCTTCCCAATCTATAGGTCTCAAAGTAGAAATTGTTGGTTATATGCTATTTATCACGTAAGTGGGAAAAAGTAATCCATTTATTATCCTCATAGAGGTCTCTTGCATAGCCCACATGCCTACATGGGTATCAGAGAGGCATCGAAGGGAGCTGACTATAGAATGAATTGAAGTGGGGTGAGGGGCTACTTCATTATTGTGTCTAATGGAGTCCCAGAATTTTAATGTGTCCAAGATAATCGGCTGATCTCTGTTTAGGGCCTTTCTAGAGTATGGGGGTATCCATTGTAAGTCGACTAATTGTATTCCGGGGGAAGCAATGCGCTTTCTACTTCTTGCCACCTAAGGGTGGCATCGGTTATGGACCAACCAGTAAGGTGAGAGAGTCTGGCAGCGTTGTGGTATAGGATAATGTTTGGGAGGGCAAGTCCTTCCTTTGCAATTGGCCTTTGCAGAGTTTGTGTAGATGTATGTGATTTTCTCCCATGCCATAGGTATGAGGTGATCATGCTTTGGAGTTTAAGTATGGGTCCTGGAATTGTTAGTGGAATACATCTAAATAAGTAAGTCACTTTAGGAAGAAGGGACGTTTTAATTGCAGCTATCCTTGCTGACCAATATATTTCTGAGAATTCCCAGGAGCTTAATAGATGTTTTAATTCTGGGATCTGATCTTTAAAATTGTTCTCGATGACCGTGAGGATATCTGGAATCTTTAGGTGTTTGAGGGTCTGAGAAGACCATTGAAGCTGGAATAGTTGTTGGAGGTGTGTCAAATTTATTGAAAGGATGTTAATATTAAGGACTTATGTTTTAGACATATTTCCTTTGTAAAAGCTGAGTGTGCTAAAAAATTGGAGGTGGTTGAATACAGCTGGAAGGGAAGCGTTTGGGGAAGTTAAGAGAAGGGTAATATTGTCTGCACAAAAGAACGATTTTATGATGAGTGTCCCCAATTTCGACGCGAGAAATAGTGGCATCTAGTCTGACTGCCCGTGCAATTGGTTCGATCATGAAAGTGAACAAAAGAGGGGACAGGGGCAGCCCTGCCTTGCCTCATTGGAGATGGTAAATGTATCTGACTTAAACACTACTCCACTTACCATGGGCAGTGACTATAGGGCCTGTATTGCAAGAAGGCACTCCAGGGGGGAATCAAATGCTTATAAGGCTTACCAGAGATATGCCCATCTCAACCTTTCAAATGCCTTTTCTGCGTCTAAGTACAGTGCATGAAGGGGAGTCCCCCTGCGTTTGACTTCAGTTAAAAAATGCAGAATACGCCTTGTGTCTTCCCTTTCAGGGATATATCTAATCTGGTCTCTATGTATGATAGAAGAGATTACTTTGTTCAGTCTGTTCGCTATAATTTTGGAGTAGAGCTTTGCATCCCCTTTTATATTTGAGATCGGCCTGTAACTGCTACACTATCGTGGCCTCCAGATATTCCTTGGCAAATGATCATTTGGACATAGCTACATTAAAGAGTCTAAGTAATATAGGGGAGATGAAAGTTATAGAGGATTTGTAGAATTGGCCTGTAAAGCTATCAGGGCCAGGTGATTTTCCAGTTTTTAGTTGTTTTATAGCAGTCTGAAGTTCCCCATTAGAGATCAGTTGTTTAAACAAATAGATTTGGTCATGAGATAATTTAGGGAGTTTTAATGTATATAGATAATAGATAAAGATAATTTCGTATAGTGTCCGGAGAAGTTCTACCAAGTCCTGTGTCATTTTCTTGATTATATAGTGAGTTGTAGTATAATCAGAAAGTTTCACCTATGTCCTTGGGAGAATATACCAAGCTATCTGCCCGTTTAAGAGAGGCGATTTTCCATTGTGCTATTCCATTATTTAACTTAGCAGCTAGGAGAGAATTTGCTTTATTGCTTTTATAGTAACACTGTTGCTTGAACCTATCCAAATTTCTCTGGACTTTCTGGAACTCAAGACTGCGAATCTGCTTTGTAAGTACTTTAATTTGATCATTCTGAGTAGGGAGAAGTTTAGATGTAGCTGTTCTTTTAACACCCTTAAGGAACAGATTAGCTCTGCTAGTGATTTATCCTGTTTTTTTACATGCCAAGGCAACTTTCTTAATGAGATAACCTCTAATATAAGCTTTGAGAGAGGCCCAAAGTACCTCTACTGACGTTTGAGTGTTATCATTAAAGTGAAGGAACTCGGCTAACTCGCAAAGCTCCCTCTTTGCTATCTGGTTGGCTAAGAGCCAGTCATCTAGTGTCCAATGAAATTCAGAGGGACCATAGGTGGAAGGGTCAATAGACACTGATGGAATCATGGTCTGACCAAGAGACAATATTAATTGAAGAGGTGGAAATGTGATTCAGAGCTTGAGAGCTCATAAAGAAATAATCTATACGAGTTTGAGATTTGTGGGGCCATGAGTAAAAAGTGTAGTCTCTATCATTAGAGTTGAGTGCTCTCCAGACATCATATAAATCATGTTGTGAAATGAGTTTCTGAAAGACCAGGGATTGTGAGTTTAGGAAAGAAATTTGTGTGTCCTAGTCTGTTTATTTGTGGGTCCCATACTACATTAAATTCTCCTCTTAGGATTAATTTTCCTTGTTTCACGGTGGACACCAATTTGAGAAGTTTTTATAGGAATTTAATTTGCTTTGTATTGGGGGCATAGACTTTAACCAAAGTGTAAAGAGAGTAATTGAGTTTGCAGACTAAAATAATTAATCGTGCCTGTGGGTCACACTCTATATAAACGGATTCAAATGCTACTTTATGGCTAATGAAAATGGCTACCCCTCTCGACTTAGTGTGATGAGAGACCTCAATTATCGTGGGGTAGCATTTATATTTGCGGGGTAGCATTTATATTTGCGGTTTGTACCTGAATGACCCAGCCAATGGGTCTTCTGCTCGAAAGCAGAATGTCAATATTAGACTTCTTTAGGTTGTTTAAGAGGAGACTTCTCTTTGCCGGAGAGTTGAGACCTTGGCCCATATTTATCAAGCTCCGTATGGAGCTTGAAGGGCCGTAATTCTAAAGACCGCTGTTCCATAACCCTGTCCACCTGCTCTGAGCAAGCGGACAGGAATTGCCGGAAATCAACCCGATCGAGTACGATCGGGTTGATTGACACCCCCCTGCTGGCGGCCGATTGGCAGCGAGTCAGCAGGGGGCAGCGTTGCACCAGCAGCTCTTGTGAGCTGCTGGTGCAATGTTAAATGCGGAGAGCATATTGCTCTCCGCATATAGCGAGGTCTTGCAGGCCTGATCCGCACTATGATAAATAGAGGCCTTCGAGTATTGAGCGAGAGAAAGTTGAGGTCTTTCATCCTGAAGAGAAAAAAAAAGGGGGGGGGTTAAAAAATTAGGGTAGGGTGAGGCTAGGTGGGAGAGTAGGAGAGAGGGGGAAAATAGCAGAGAACCAGAGGGGATAGAGAGTGAGAACTTTTGTACTTGTTACTGATATAAACAAAATAGTACTAGAAGGGGGCATTGGTTGAGATTATGTTGATTGCTGTGATATCTAGACTTACACTATGGGAGATCTAACTTATACGAAGCCAATGATCTTAAGACTGGCTGTTTGTGGAGCAAATGTTAAGCGGGCAATAGCCCCAGAATCCTGGGGCACTTAGTGGTTGATGAGTATATGAGTAAATTTGAAAATTAAACTGAGATTGGGGTGTGGGGGGAGACAAATATTTCATAGATTGAGTAGATGTGAGTGTGGACTAGAGTACGATTTTATGGGATGAGGAAACAAAAGGGTAATTGAGGATTGGGTATATAAATGCTAGGGAATTGTATACTGCTTGAGAGTGTAGTGTACTATTTAGGAACTCATGACAATTCTCAGAGCAGTGAGGAGGCTGTACTGGGGAGAGAGGACTTAGGCATGGGGGAAGTGGAAGTTTTATTTGAGAGTGTGCTGGAAGCGATGCTATTGTAGGGGAGAGATATAGAAAACCAAGCTATATAAAAAGGGGAGGGACATAATGTTTATTATGGTTAAAGTAGTTATTCAATCGTCAGGTACTAGAGATAATGAGAAAAAAAGGTGGTGGAGTGGGCAGGGTGATCTATCTGGGCCCTTTAAACCAAACAGTTAGGAGACTGTCATAAAACTACTAAAAGAGGTCTCGGGGGAGATTACGTATACTGCTAATCATCTATTATAGGAAGCCTTGGTCTTGGCGGGAAACCTATTAACAACAATTAAAAAACAGCAAGCAAACAGAATAATAACCAAACATGGAAATAACGTAAACACATTGCATAATAACAAAAACATGAACCTTTTTGTGAGCTAGGTGAGTCTATAGGTGACATATTTTATTAATCTAAAGATGTAACCATAAGAATCAGTGAGGGGTTTAGTGTGCTATAAGTCTCCTAGTGGCTATATAATAAGGCACATGGCTATATCGACCCAGATTTAAAATGTCTAGTACTATAGTGGTGACGTGTACTATGTGGTATTATTTATCATCCTAAATATATAGCCTTTTGGGATTAGTTACCATAAACTACAGGATAATATAAAAAAGGCAACAAAGTCTCAAAGTATAGTGTATATGAAAGCACAGGGAAGCCGTTACTTTGCAACATGCAGTGTGTTGGGGTATATATATATATAAGGGGAGTCTCTTAGATATCGTCCTCATCAAAATTTACAGTGTGGGAAGAACACTAGCCAGACATCCATCAACACAGAGTAAGATCTCTCTAGAACACTTGGGCCTGCTACGGTATACTTTCAGTAAATCAGTGTTAGGCTTGATAAGTGTAGGGTAAAAAAGGAACAGACCGGACTCCGCTCTCAGCTGCTTTCATAAGGCTCCATAGGGCTAGCAGCTAGCGGTACTCATTCCCAAGTAAGTCCCGCCTCTCTGAACTCTGCGTAACACAGTATTAAAGGGACAGTTCACCCAAAAAATGTCTCCCCTTTAAATTATTCCCAATGATCCTTTAAACCTGCTAGAGTGTAATAAATCGGTTACAAGTAGCTCCTTTACTCCTATTTCAGCATTTGAAATAGCTAATTTAGCCTGTGGTATCGTCACCTACACTGAACAAATTAATACTGGAGTATAGGCTATTGAATAGCCTAAGTATACACAGCCAGCAGAAGAGATTACACTCTCAGTGAGATGCAGGATAGTTAAGTAATAAAATGATCATTTTCCATTGTTCTCTCTATGTATTAAGCTTTGGTGTTCCAGCCAAATAAAAGATAAGGAAGCAAATCTGTTTATACAAACTTAGAACATAATGAGATCTGATATCACCTTTAAGTTCAACCCATTGTAATAGGCTGTGGTTTCAAACCACAAAATCAGCTACTTCATATACACAAATAAGCATGAAAATGTAATTTCTCAAATATTTTAGACTCTGCAGTTGGTATAACAAGTCATTTAAAATACATTAATGGAAAACAATTTTACAGCGTACTGTCCCTTTAATTTGCCTGTGATAGACAATGGTAGTAAATAACAAATAGAAAAGTTACCATGTTTCTTCAGTGCTAGTCATGGAGATTTCTCTGGGATGCCTTGCCTATATCCTCTGCAGTGGCTAGTAGTGTTCTCCTTTAAATCCTCTCCCCCACACACAGTGCTACACCTCCTCTGTTGTTCCAATGACGTCACGGCCACTTGGAGCCCATGAATGTCCTGGGCGTGCTGATAGAAATGGAGTCCCCGTACTCCACAAATGTAAATGTCAATAATATCAATAATATCACCTAAGAATGTATTCTGTGTCTAGTTATATGGGTACAATCACTGGTGCAGAATCCCTTTGCTAAGAACACTTATATTCCCTTAAATGGGAGGGTTCTGTTTTCATAGGAATTATATTCCCTATCTACTGTTTATCCATGTTATATCCATGTATTTACATACTACATTCCAAATCATTTCGGGGCTGGACTGACCATGTCGGCGGGATCAGACTGATATACTACAGGAAAGTTTTCCTCTGTGAAAAGCACAATTGGGCAGAAAGAAGCTACTACCAGGTGGCAACCGGGCCATAGAACAACCTATTGATGCTGCTGTTCGTTCCTGGCAGACTGCTTCTCATTCTGTTTTGCATATGTAAATATGACCCTGGGGATAGTCTCCCTAAGGGTGATGGGGGAAACCAGACGTGGACTCCTTGCCCAATGTGCTTAGAGGGATATGGCTGCACCTCACTGACGAGGCCCAAAGAAGGCCGAAACGATCGTCTGGGGTTGTCATGTTCCTTGTTCAGAGGAGAATTGCCTGGTATTTCGGGGCTGGACTGACCATGTCGGCGGGATCAGACTGATATACTACAGGAAAGTTTTCCTCTGTGAAAAGCACAATTGGGCAGAAAGAAGCTACTACCAGGTGGCAACCGGGCCATAGAACAAGCTATTGATGCTGCTGTTCGTTCCTGGCAGACTGCTTCTCATTCTGTTTTGCATATGTAAATATGACCCTGGGGATAGTCTCCCTAAAGGTGATGGGGGAAACCAGACATGGACTCCTTGCCCAATGTGCTTAGAGGGATATGGCTGCACCTCACTGACGAGGCCCAAAGGAGCCCAAAACGATCGTCTGGGGTTGTCATGTTCCTTGTTCAGAGGAGAATTGCCTGGTATTTCGGGGCTGGACTGACCATGTCGGCGGGATCAGACTGATATACTACAGGAAAGTTTTCCTCTGTGAAAAGCACAATTGGGCAGAAAGAAGCTACTACCAGGTGGCAACCGGGCCATAGAACAAGCTATTGATGCTGCTGTTCGTTCCTGGCAGACTGCTTCTCATTCTGTTTTGCATATGTAAATATGACCCTGGGGATAGTCTCCCTAAGGGTGATGGGGGAAACCAGACGTGGACTCCTTGCCCAATGTGCTTAGAGGGATATGGCTGCACCTCACTGACGAGGCCCAAAGGAGGCCGAAACGATCGTCTGGGGTTGTCATGTTCCTTGTTCAGAGGAGAATTGCCTGGTATTTCGGGGCTGGACTGACCATGTCGGCGGGATCAGACTGATATACTACAGGAAAGTTTTCCTCTGTGAAAAGCACAATTGGGCAGAAAGAAGCTACTACCAGGTGGCAACCGGGCCATAGAACAAGCTATTGATGCTGCTGTTCGTTCCTGGCAGACTGCTTCTCATTCTGTTTTGCATATGTAAATATGACCTGGGGATAGTCTCCCTAAGGGTGATGGGGGAAACCAGACGTGGACTCCTTGCCCAATGTGCTTAGAGGGATATGGCTGCACCTCACTGACGAGGCCCAAAGGAGGCCGAAACGATCGTCTGGGGTTGTCATGTTCCTTGTTCAGAGGAGAATTGCCTGGTATTTCGGGGCTGGACTGACCATGTCGGCGGGATCAGACTGATATACTACAGGAAAGTTTTCCTCTGTGAAAAGCACAATTGGGCAGAAAGAAGCTACTACCAGGTGGCAACCAGGCCATAGAACAAGCTATTGATGCTGCTGTTCGTTCCTGGCAGACTGCTTCTCATTCTGTTTTGCATATGTAAATATGACCCTGGGGATAGTCTCCCTAAGGGTGATGGGGGAAACCAGACGTGGACTCCTTGCCCAATGTGCTTAGAGGGATATGGCTGCACCTCACTGACGAGGCCCAAAGGAGGCCGAAACGATCGTCTGGGGTTGTCATGTTCCTTGTTCAGAGGAAAATTGCCTGGTATTTCGGGGCTGGACTGACCATGTCGGCGGGATCAGACTGATATACTACAGGAAAGTTTTCCTCTGTGAAAAGCACAATTGGGCAGAAAGAAGCTACTACCAGGTGGCAACCGGGCCATAGAACAAGCTATTGATGCTGCTGTTCGTTCCTGGCAGACTGCTTCTCATTCTGTTTTGCATATGTAAATATGACCCTGGGGATAGTCTCCCTAAGGGTGATGGGGGAAACCAGATGTGGACTCCTTGCCCAATGTGCTTAGAGGGATATGGCTGCACCTCACTGACGAGGCCCAAAGGAGGCCGAAACAATCGTCTGGGGTTGTCATGTTTCTTGTTCAGAGGAGAATTGCCTGGTATTTCGGGGCTGGACTGACCATGTCGGCGGGATCAGACTGATATACTACAGGAAAGTTTTCCTCTTTGAAAAGCACAATTGGGCAGAAAGAAGCTACTACCAGGTGGCAACCGGGCCATAGAACAAGCTTTTGATGCTGCTGTTCATTCCTGGCAGACTGCTTCTCATTCTGTTTTGTATATGTAAATATGACCCTGGGGAAAGTCTCCCTAAGGGTGATGGGGGAAACCAGACGTGGGCTCCTTGCTCAATGTGCTTAGAGGGATATGGCTGCACCTCACTGACGAGGCCCAAAGGAGGCCGAAACGATCGTCTGGGGTTGTCATGTTCCTTGTTCAGAGGAGAATTGCCTGGTATTTCGGGGCTGGACTGACCATGTCGGCGGGATCAGACTGATATACTACAGGAAAGTTTTCCTCTGTGAAAAGCACAATTGGGCAGAAAGAAGCTACTACCAGGTGGCAACCGGGCCATAGAACAAGCTATTGATGCTGCTGTTCGTTCCTGGCAGACTGCTTCTCATTCTGTTTTGCATATGTAAATATGACCCTGGGGAAAGTCTCCCTAAGGGTGATGGGGGAAACCAGACGTGGACTCCTTGCTCAATGTGCTTAGAGGGATATGGCTGCACCTCACTGACGAGGCCCAAAGGAGGCCGAAACGATCGTCTGGGGTTGTCATGTTCCTTGTTCAGAGGAGAATTGCCTGGTATTTCGGGGCTGGACTGACCATGTCGGCGGGATCAGACTGATATACTACAGGAAAGTTTTCCTCTATGAAAAGCACAATTGGGCAGAAAGAAGCTACTACCAGGTGGCAACCGGGCCATAGAACAAGCTATTGATGCTGCTGTTCGTTCCTGGCAGACTGCTTCTCATTCTGTTTTGAATATGTAAATATGACCCTGGGGAAAGTCTCCCTAAGGGTGATGGGGGAAACCAGACGTGGACTCCTTGCTCAATGTGCTTAGAGGGATATGGCTGCACCTCACTGACGAGGCCCAAAGGAGGCCGAAACGATCGTCTGGGGTTGTCATGTTCCTTGTTCAGAGGAGAATTTCCTGGTATTTCGGGGCTGGACTGACCATGTCGGCGGGATCAGACTGATATACTACAGGAAAGTTTTCCTCTGTGAAAAGCACAATTGGACAGAAAGAAGCTACTACCAGGTGGCAACCGGGCCATAGAACAAGCTATTGATGCTGCTGTTCGTTCCTGGCAGACTGCTTCTCATTCTGTTTTGCATATGTAAATATGACCCTGGGGATAGTCTCCCTAAGGGTGATGGGGGAAACCAGACGTGGACTCCTTGCCCAATGTGCTTAGAGGGATATGGCTGCACCTCACTGACGAGGCCCAAAGGAGGCCGAAACGATCATCTGGGGTTGTCATGTTCCTTGTTCAGAGGAGAATTGCCTGGTATTTCGGGGCTGGACTGACCATGTCGGCGGGATCAGACTGATATACTACAGGAAAGTTTTCCTCTGTGAAAAGCACAATTGGGCAGAAAGAAGCTACTACCAGGTGGCAACCGGGCCATAGAACAAGCTATTGATGCTGCTGTTCGTTCCTGGCAGACTGCTTCTCATTCTGTTTTGCATATGTAAATATGACCCTGGGGATAGTCTCCCTAAGGGTGATGGGGGAAACCAGACGTGGACTCCTTGCCCAATGTGCTTAGAGGGATATGGCTGCACCTCACTGACAAGGCCCAAAGGAGGCCGAAACGATCGTCTGGGGTTGTCATGTTCCTTGTTCAGAGAAGAATTGCCTGGTATTTCGGGGCTGGACTGACCATGTCGGCGGGATCAGACTGATATACTACAGGAAAGTTTTCCTCTGTGAAAAGCACAATTGGGCAGAAAGAAGCTACTACCAGGTGGCAACCGAGCCATAGAACAAGCTATTGATGCTGCTGTTCGTTCCTGGCAGACTGCTTCTCATTCTGTTTTGCATATGTAAATATGACCCTGGGGATAGTCTCCCTAAGGGTGATGGGGGAAACCAGACGTGGACTCCTTGCCCAATGTGCTTATAGGGATATGGCTGCACCTCACTGACGAGGCCCAAAGGAGGCCGAAACGATCGTCTGGGGTTGTTATGTTCCTTGTTCAGAGGAGAATTGCCTGGTATTTCGGGGCTGGACTGACCATGTCGGCGGGATCAGACTGATATACTACAGGAAAGTTTTCCTCTGTGAAAAGCACAATTGGGCAGAAAGAAGCTACTACCAGGTGGCAACCGGGCCATAGAACAAGCTATTGATGCTGCTGTTCGTTCCTGGCAGACTGCTTCTCATTCTGTTTTGCATATGTAAATATGACCCTGGGGATAGTCTCCCTAAGGGTGATGGGGGAAACCAGACGTGGACTCCTTGCCCAATGTGCTTAGAGGGATATGGCTGCACCTCACTGACGAGGCCCAAAGGAGGCCGAAACGATCGTCTGGGGTTGTCATGTTCCTTGTTCAGAGGAGAATTGCCTGGTATTTCGGGGCTGGACTGACCATGTCGGCGGGATCAGACTGATATACTACAGGAAAGTTTTCCTCTGTGAAAAGCACAATTGGGCAGAAAGAAGCTACTACCAGGTGGCAACCGGGCCATAGAACAAGCTATTGATGCTGCTGTTCGTTCCTGGCAGACTGCTTCTCATTCTGTTTTGCATACATTCCAAATCAAGCAGAGTGCAGGCAATATAGTTCATAAATTCATCACCCCCTAAATGAACTTAATATAGCTGGTATTATTTGTCACGTATAGACAACTTTAAATAAACATATATATTTGTGTATTTTGACTTATTAATTTTCCAGAATTTTATTGTTGTCACACCTATCTATAGCTGTCTAGATTGTTATTTTCCTATACATATTAGTGTCTTTCAACATCCAGCGGTTTTATCACCACCACCTTCAGACACACATGTTCACTCTAAGAATAGATACATTCGTTTATCTATCTAATATCATAAAAGTTTATATATATATTATCCTTAGTACTTGTACACATATTGTACTGATAGACCAAGCTTTCCTATTTTCCTTAATGAAGAGTGACACACTGTTTGTGGTTACATGTATCATAAAGAGTTTAGTCTCTTTTCTAGACTATACTGTGTTTGGGTTATTTAACAGGAGCAGCAGGATTTATTGGATTGGGAGCTTCCAGCGTTTCATGAAATACTAACTCATCATGAACTTTTTATGAACAATACAAGTACTTGTATTTTGTATTATATTATTTTTATTCTTTGTGATACTTGTATATAATTATACCACAGTACTAATCTATTTTGAGCAGCAGAATTAAGAACAATACTTGTTATTATTGTACACTATATATCTATCTGTTTGACTTTCTAGACATTTATGTTGATTTTATTTTTATTTTTTATACATATTTTACGTAATAATTATATGTGGCTAGACAAGCGCTACTCAATTACTCTTGGTAGTTATTTTATTCTTGTGTATTTATCATAAAGAGTTAAGTAGGACTTTAATGACATCCCCCCTAGGGGAGGTGCTAATGTGTTTAAATTGTGCACACATGCAAACACTATGTCTATGACTATGGTCGTTTGGGCCGAAACCGTTCAGATGTATTTTTACTAGCTCTTATTTTTAAGGAGTCTGTATGATTCTTATCCATATACAATAAAGATTTTCTACTTTTTACTTCTGTATTATTTCACCCACTTCCCCACCTGGACATGCTACAGGATAATATCTAAACATTAGAGAGATTCATATACAGTATATAAAAAACATTCAGGAACCATATTTCGGGATAGGTGGATTTCCTAGGAAGAGGTTGCCACTCCAGAGCTTACGCTCTTAAGCCTCTGGAATCGGGAGTAGACTCATTGGGAGGATCAGGGTGATGGTTTAGGCGTAGAGTCCATTAGCTTTAGTCCTTGATCTAGCACAGAAACAATGCAAGTCTGATTTTCATGCTGGAAAAATAGTTTGACTGGGAATCCCCAATGGTATTTCACATTGTTCTTGTGTAAACATTGGTTAATTGGCATAAAGGAGTGTCTCTTGGCCAGAGTGTATGTGAGGATAGGTCTGGGAATATTTTAATCTAATTGTAAGGTTCACGCAGGTTTTTGTTTAGAAAGGATGCTCTTAGGAGCTTTTCTTTGAATATATAATAGTGCAATTTGATTATTACATCCTTAGGAAGATCAGAAGATGGGTTTCTGGGTCAAAGGGCCCTATGGGCTCTATCTTTTAGAGCAGGGGTGCCCAATAGGTAGATCTGGATCTACCAGTAGATCCCAAAGGTGTTGCTGGTAGATTGCGGCCGATGTGATCAAAATGATGTGGTCAAGTTACGCAATCTCAACACTGGGGCGTGAGTAGATTATGGTTGCTTGGGATACCGCTTAATCTACCGCAGTGTGTGAAGGGGCAGGTCTGATGGTCGGACACAAAAAGTGCTACAGGATTGGATCTTGAGGGACATTTGATTTTTGAACGACAACACAATTGGCCTATCAAAAACATGGTTGAGTGAGTACTCTCCCAATGAATATGGCGGTATAGTATAGTTAGGAGGGTAAGCTTCAATAGATAGAAAAAGTAAAGGAGGAGGCTGCTATGCTATGCGAAAGGAACAAGTCTGATTGATGTCTGCCAAATGAACATGTTGACCCGATAAGAAATGGTCTGCATGGCTCGCTATTGAAATTTGTGTAAGCCTTACTGGGTCATATCAGGCCAAGTCCGCGACGCAAAGTAAAGGGGGTCAGTGGCAGTAATTTGAATGCAGTGTTTTGTAACATGGCACAAGGGGTTGCTCCTGTTAACCCGAATTAAAGTCAGTCCTACTTTTGTCGTCAGGGTTAATCTGTTGTATCTTTATGCTTTTTGAACATCCATGTGTTGCTAAATCATTCAACCTTAAAGGGATATGAAAACACACATTTTTTTTTTCATGCTTCAGATACAGCAGCAATTTTAAACAACTTTCTAATTTACTCCTATTATCACATTTTCTTCATTCTCTTGGTATCTTTATTTGAAAAAAAGCAGCACTGTAAGTTTAGGAGCCAGACCATTTTTAGTGAGTAGATCTCGTTGAGCTGATCATTTGAAAAGTAGATCCCAATACAAAAAAGTGTGGGCCCCCCTGTATTAGAGGATCCTGATGCTGTAGGATGCACAAAAGTTCTTTAAAGGGACATGACACCCAACATTTTCTTTCATGATTTAGGTAGAACATATGATATTAAACAACTTTCCCATTTACTTCTATTATCAAATTTGCTTCATTCTCTTGGTATCATTTGTTGAAGGAGCAGCACTGCACTACTGGTTTCTAACTGAACACATGGGTGAGCCAATGACATTTGTTTTATATATGCAGCCACCAATCAGCAACTAGAACCTAGGTTCTTTGCTGCTCCTGAGCTTACCTAGATAAACCTTTCAGCAAAAGATAACAAGAGAAGGAAGCAACTTAAATAATAGAAGTAAATTGGGAAGTTGTTTAAAATTGTATCTTCTACCTAAATCATGAAATCATTTTTTGGGTTTCATGTCCCTTTAAGCCGCACACCAGGAGCCATGGAGATGACATTTGTGGGCCCCCCTACATGCTGGGCCCTCGGTCCAGGTCCTATTTGTCCAGCTGATCAGTCCACCCCTGATCCTGGCGGGACCTATCCTCGAGGTTCGCCAATTTGGTCTCCAGGTCAGATATAATTTCAGCTTGAGTCTGGGTATAGGAGAGAAGGTTACACTGCGAGATCCTCATGCTTTCTCTCTAAGACCTCAGTGCGCTCACCCAAGGTAGATATCTCCCTTTTTAGTTCTGACACAGAGGCCTTAAAGGGACAGTCAAATCCAAAAAAACCTTCATGTTTCAAATAGGGCATGTAATGTTAAACAACTTTCCAATTTACTTTTATCACCAATTTTGCTTTGTACTCTTGGTATTCTTAGTTGAAAGCTAAACTTAGGAAGGCTCATATGATAATTTCTAAGCCCTTGAATGCCGCCTCTTATCATATGCTTTTTTATTAAAAACAAAAAATATGTTCGATGCGCCAAAAAACGATATGGTACTAAATAGGTAAGTGAAAAGTGTGTACGAGAATATCTCACTCAGAACACTTAAAAAACAGTGAATACAGAAAGTGCATACAAGTGCAAATATGTATTAAGGAAGTGCATACACGTGCATATATGTATTAAGGAAGTGCATACACGTGCATATATATATAAAACACAAAAACCATACCGTAACAACATGTGCTGTATATATATAAAAATATATAAAAAAATATCCCACAGAGTTCACAAACTTTTCACAAATCCAGCGTCAGACTGCTTCTTCCAAAACCTGCTGGTCAGCCAAGTGTGATGAATCTAAAGAATGGTAGAAAGAAAAAGGCGCCACAATAGTGCACAATCAATAAGGTGGATAACCCCCGCACACAGATAACATTATACTCACAGAGTATCAAGCACTTGAGAAGTGCTACAAACACCTCCTGGACTCTTAAAAGCCGTCCAGATAGCTCTCCCTCCGGCAAAGTATTCGATCAACTTGACCCCCTTCCTGGATCTGCAGATAACAGATTGCCGCCTTGGGGTGATGAACTAAATTCCAGTGGAAAAAGGCAGTAAAACTCTACTTGGTAGAGATAAGACAATAAAATATCACAACACTGTGTGAGATGGTCATATAAAATTCAAAGTCGTGATAAAAAGTCTACAGTTAAAAAAATAGACTTTATTCGGAGTATAACACAATGCGTTTCTCAGTCGTCAGTGACCATTTCTCCAGGTGTATATACAATTAAACGCAAAATCATGACTTATAAGCCGTAATCGGCGTTTCCAAAACTTAAAAGCGCATGCACAAAGGATCTTACCTATAAAAAGGGTTTGCGTCAAAAATGACTAGCTCTGCTCTAGTTGGATACCCTTTGTCCAATGAAAAAGTGGGTATGTCGTGACACACCCCTTTACTGACGGGGCTCGCAGTGATAATGTGTATTGTGTTACAACGATAAAATTCATGGTTAAAAAATATATATAGTGGTCTACAATATCAGAAAATACTTATAAATGGAGAAAAATTACTATACATTTACAAAAAGGTTATTTTGATCTAGTGCAATATATGCGCAAAAAACTAGAACCGGATCCTTCGCATATGGCTTTCACGTATATATAAATTGATCCCCATTGCAGAAAATAGCTATTACAATACATATATGGTGAAATCATTGTATCTCTGATACCATAGCTATTACAATACATATATGGTGAGATAATTGTATCTCTGAGAGATACCATAGCTATTACAATACATATATGGTGAAATCATTGTATCTCTGATACCATAGCTATTACAATACATATATGGTGAAATCATTGTATCTCTGAGAGATACCATAACTATTACAATACATATATGGTGAAATCATTGTATCTCTGAGAGATACCATAACTATTACAATACATATATGGTGAAATCATTGTATCTCTGAGAGATACCATAACTATTACAATCCATATATGGTGAAATCATTGTATCTCTGAGAGATACCATAACTATTACAATCCATATATGGTGAAATCATTGTATCTCTGAGAGATACCATAACTATTACAATCCATATATGGTGAAATCATTGTATCTCTGAGAGATACCATAACTATTACAATACATATATTGTGAAATCATTGTATCTCTGAGAGATACCATAGCTATTACAATACATATATTGTGAAATCATTGTATCTCTGATACCATAGCTATTACAATACATATATGGTGAAATCATTGTATCTCTGATACCATAGCTATTACAATACATATATGGTGAAATCATTGTATCGCTGATACCATAGCTATTACAATACATATATGGTGAAATCATTGTATCTCTGAGAGATACCATAACTATTACAATACATATATGGTGAAATCATTGTATCTCTGAGAGATACCATAACTATTACAATACATATATGGTGAAATCATTGTATCTCTGAGAGATACCATAACTATTACAATCCATATATGGTGAAATCATTGTATCTCTGAGAGATACCATAGCTATTACAATACATATATGGTGAAATCATTGTATCTCTGAGAGATACCATAGCTATTACAATACATATATGGTGAAATCATTGTATCTCTGAGAGATACCATAACTATTACAATACATATATGGTGAAATCATTGTATCTCTGAAAGATACCATAACTATTACAATACATATATTGTGAAATCATTGTATCTCTGAGAGATACCATAGCTATTACAATACATATATGGTGAAATCACCAATCGGGCAACATATCAATACCAACTAATATAGTTATAGTACACAGCTGATCCTATACTGAATATATATAAAAATTTATAAAAAAACAGCAAAATCCAAACAATAGATGAACTAATTCAGAAAGTACTTAATTAAAAGCCGCCATATCTATATGTTCATTTAAGCCATAGGATTCAGGGTCTTTAATTTCCATATCCAGAAAGTTTCCCTTTGTCTTAAATGGACAAATCTATTCCTACCCCACTTATGGGTAATCTGTTCAATTGGAAAAATTCTGAAAATATCTGTTTGACCATTATGGCAACGGGCCCCATGTCTAGGTACACTATGATTTATTACAGTTTTTTTGAGATTTCTGGTATGCTCACCCCATCTTTTTTTCAGGGGTCTCGAAGTTCTCCCTATGTACTGAATGCCACATTTGCACTCGAGAAAATAAACTACAAAGGAAGAATCGCAAGTAAAATGGGATTTAATTTCACATTTTTCCTTAGTGGCAAAAGAGCTAAAACGTATCCTATAACTAAATGTATTAGCACATAAACCACAACTATGTCTGTTACATTTATAAAAACCTGGTTTCCCAAAAGTGAACTTAGCTTGCAACTGCCCTTTTCTTTTAAAGAGTTTTTTTCTCATTACAACTTCGCTAGGCGCCAGCTTATTCTTCTAGGTTGGTGCTCTTTTAAAAGTGCAGATTGGAGAATGACCTACAGTGTCCTTAAGTAAAGGGTCTCCTTGGAGTATAAACCAGTATTTCTTTAAAATATTTTGTATATCTCTATGGTTATTACTGAATTGGGTAATAAATCTTAAACCTTGATTTTCCCTATCCTATGTATTTCCAACAGTTTCTTTTACTTCATTCTCTAGTACTATAGAACCATTTTTGGTTTTGAAAAAAATCTGATCTGTCTTTGGATCTTGCTCTTAAAAAACTCTCATAGATAAGATCATTAGGATACTGTTTCTCTGTGAATCTATCTATTAATATTTGTGATTGTTCATCATAAGTATCTAGATCTGTACAATTTCTGCGTATTCTGCAGAACTGATTGAAAGGAATATTTCTCTTCCACGGTTTATGGTGGTTGCTATTATAGTTCAGGTAACTATTTGTATCCACAGACTTAAAAAGTTTTAGTATTAACATGTCCCTCATTGTTCCAACCCAAAATGAGGTCCAAAAAATCAATCTTATCTTGTTTGATTTTTGAAGTAAATTTGAGCCCCATGTCATTGGCATTTAATGATTCAACAAACTCTAAAGCTGTTGACTCAGTTTCTTCCCATATAAACAAGAGCTCGTCTATGAAACGGCCATAGAAGGCCAGACTTGCCCCATGGGTCGATCCATATATACAGGTGGCCCTCGGTTTATGCCGGTTCAATTTGCGCCGTTTCAGAATAACAACCTTTTTTTTCAGTCATGTGACTGCTATTGAAAAGCTTTGAAAATCAATGCACTAATAATTAAAATAGCCAGCAGGTGGAGCTGTCCACTTGTTTTGCAGCAAAGTTATGCAACTTAACACCCTGAAATTGATCTGTGTACACAGAGCAGACGTTAGCTATTGAGCAACAAGATTTAGCAGCCACTTCCCTATTATCTTCCTGTCCAGCTGCTTGAGGTGAAGGTGCCTAACTGCTTATTAATCACTGCAGATTGAAATGCATAGAATAGGTGCAGACCCAATGTTATCTAACATGCTAACAATGCAGAGAACTGATTGCATAAAAATGCAAGTAAAAAAACGTTTTTGTTCATTAAACTTAGTTTGATGATGATGCAATCTGTTGTGTAATTATTTTATTAGGTGATGTTTAGCAAATGTTTTTGTTCATTCATTTTAGTTTGATGATGATACAATCTATATTATTAGGTTTATAATGCTGTTTAGCATTTAAAGTCTTCATTTAAAAGCTTTAAAAATAATGTATTAGGTGTTACTTATGACAATTTTGAGAGGGGCCTGGAACCTAACTCCCTCACTTCCAATTGACTTACATTATAAACTGGGTTTCAATTTACAACGGTTTTGATTTACAACCATTTCTCCTGGAACCTAACCCCGGCGTAAACTGAGGGCTACCTGTATATACAGGTATATCCTTTGGCGCCAAATGTAACTGACTTCCCCCAGTTTTGCTTTTAAACATTACTGAGTATCTGCTGGCGAGTACCAGGTTTTCTGTGTGTTTATAATGTTTGTAATGCTTCCCTGCGGGCCTGTCACCCAGGCTGTTCAGGGGCTAACTTTCTGGGTTGCTGGGAACTGTGCAGCTGTCTGTCAGTGTTCAGGGTTGTGGAGTTAACAGTGGCTTAGGATGTGTACCCAGTCCAGTCTGTGAGTGCGGTCCATTCCTGTGTTTTGTATTTACATAGGGGAGATTACAAAACCCTGTGTCACCCTGGGAGGTTCCCAGTTGGTTGGTTTGAAACAATGCATTTTGTGGGTGCTGGTTTAGGGTCCCAGGAAGGGGGAGACCTTGACGTGGTCCTGGACTTGATCCTTTGGCGCCAAATGTAACTGGGCTCAATCTGTGCCTCTGGTCATCCCAACGATACTGCTCGATGTTTGATGCCTCTCTTCTTTTGTCTCTACCGTTTATAGGAGTCCATCCTGAATCTTTTTATGGGAGTGTGGCCTGAATATACTGGCTCCGTTTGAAGTTTAACTGCTGTACACAAGCGCACCTCTTTGGGGACTTTGTGATCCTTTTTGTTTGAGATATATATATATATATATATATATATATATATATATATATATATATATACTGTATATATATCATCAAAGATCCCCATGAATAAATTGGCAAAACTTGGGGCAAATCTGGTCCCCATGGCCGTCCCCTTGATTTGCAGAAAAAATTGTTTCTTAAAAACAAAATAATTGTGTTCAAGCACAAAAGATATAGCATTAAGTAAAAAAATCCTCTGTTTCTCTGGCAGATAAATATCCCTCTTTAAAAATATATCTATGGCTTCTATACCTAATCTATGTGATATGTTGGAATATAAAGCTGAAACATCACAGGTCAGCCACAAGAGTTCTCTTTGAGATTTATTAATCCCTGACAAATTAGAAACAAGATCTGGTGTATCCTTAATGTAGGACTGTAACGCAATAACTGATTTTTTCAAAAACTGATCTACATATTCGCATAGATTACATTTCAAATTTCCTATGCCTGAAATGATTGGTCTCCCTGGAGTATCCACAGTGGATTTATGAATCTAAGGGAGGTGGTAATAGTAAGCCAGCTTGGGTGTATGGGTATCAGGAATTCTTTCTCTTTTTTTGTAAGTATACCTTCTAAGAAACCACTATCCACCAACTTGATTAAACCGAACAAATATTGTTTGGTGGGATTAAAAGTTAGCTTCTTATAATATTCTGGATCTAGAAGAATCCTGTTAGCCTCTTTCAAGTAATCACACAAATCCTGGAGTACTATGTCACCTCCCTTATCTGCTTGTCTAATCACTAGCTCTTTTTCGGAAGCCAGTCTAGATAGGGCTTTAAGTTCATATATATTTAAATTGGATTTCTTGGTTTTACCCACTGGTAGTCTCCCAAATTCTTCCAGAACTAAATTTTGCAAATAATAGTATGCTGTACCCCGTCACAGGGGGATTAATATTAGATTTGGAAACTTAATCAGAATGTATATAATTTTTGAATAGATCTCTCTACCATACTATTAGTAAGAATAGGTAGATTACCTGTATTTTGGAGTTTTTTATCACAGAAATATCTTTGAATTGATTACTTGCGTACAAATCTATTTAGATCCACAAATAGTTCAAAAAGATTGTGATTGTTGGATGGACAGAAAGAAAGGCCCCTATTTAGCACACAAACCTCCTCATCACATGCTTTTTTATTAGCTTTTCACAACAGGGGAGAGCTAGTTCATGTGAGCCATATAGATAGCATTGTGATCACGCCCGTGGCTTGTGGCAGACACTGCACTGATAGGCTAAAATGAAAGTCAATAGATAATAAATAAAAAGTAATGTGATCAGGGGGCTGTCAGACGATCACAGAGTTAAAATGTGAATTAATATAACAGTGTTGGTTGTGCAAAACTGGGGAATGGGTAATAAAGGGAATATCTATATTTTTAAACAACAAACATTCTGGTGTTGACTGCCCCTTTAAGTTCCTGTTTTAGAGGTGAATGATGAGTGTCCATTTTATCGGAGAGCTCTTTGATGGACTCTAATATGGAGGTATGTCCCAAGAACGGTTTCACTGTGGTTGGCGGATCTCCTGGTGCTGTTGTTTTAAGGGAGGCCAAAGATGGAGCACACACACACACACATAACACAATATGGAGCACACACACACACACATAACACAATATGTAGCACACAGACACACACACATAACACAATATGTAGCACACAGACACACACACATAACACAATATGGAGCACACACACACACACATAACACAATATGGAGCACACAGACACACACACATAACACAATATGTAGCACACAGACACACACACATAACACAATATGTAGCACACAGACACACACGCATAACACAATATGGAGCACACAGACACACATAACACAATATGTAGCACACAGACACACACACATAACACAATATGGAGCACACAGACACACATAACACAATATGTAGCACACAGACACACACACATAACACAATATGTAGCACACAGACACACACGCATAACACAATATGGAGCACACAGACACACATAACACAATATGTAGCACACAGACACACACACATAACACAATATGGAGCACACAGACACACACATAACACAATATGGAGCACACAGACACACATAACACAATATGGAACACACAGACACACACACATAACACAATATGGAGCACACAGACACACACATAACACAATATGGAGCACACAGACACACATAACACAATATGGAGCACACAGACACACACACATAACACAATATGGAGCACACAGACACACATAACACAATATGGAGCACACACACACACATAACACAATATGGAGCACACAGACACACATAACACAACCTGGAGCACACAGACACACATAACACAATATGGAGCACACAGACACACACACATAACACAATATGGAGCACACAGACACACATAACACAATATGGAGCACACAGACACACACACATAACACAATATGGAGCACACAGACACACACATAACACAATATGTAGCACACAGACACACATAACACAATATGGAGCACACAGACACACACACATAACACAATATGTAGCACACAGACACACATAACACAATATGGAGCACACACACACACACATAACACAATATGGAGCACACAGACACACACATAACACAATATGTAGCACACAGACACACACATAACACAATATGTAGCACACAGACACACACACATAACACAATATGGAGCACACAGACACACACATAACACAATATGGAGCACACAGACACACATAACACAATATGGAGCACACAGACACACATAACACAATATGGAGCACACAGACACACATAACACAATATGGAGCACACAGACACACACACATAACACAATATGTAGCACACAGACACACATAACACAATATGGAGCACACACACACACATAACACAATATGGAGCACACAGACACACACATAACACAATATGTAGCACACAGACACACACATAACACAATATGTAGCACACAGACACACACACATAACACAATATGGAGCACACAGACACACACATAACACAATATGGAGCACACAGACACACATAACACAATATGGAGCACACAGACACACACACATAACACAATATGGAGCACACAGACACACACATAACACAATATGGAGCACACAGACACACATAACACAATATGGAGCACACAGACACACACACATAACACAATATGTAGCACACAGACACACATAACACAATATGGAGCACACACACACACATAACACAATATGGAGCACACAGACACACACACATAACACAATATGGAGCACACAGACACACACACATAACACAATATGGAGTACACAGACACACATAACACAATATGGAGCACACAGACACACACACATAACACAATATGGAGCACATAGACACACACATAACACAATATGGAGCACACAGACACACACACATAACACAATATGGAGCACACAGACACACATAACACAATATGTAGCACACAGACACACACACATAACACAATATGGAGCACACAGACACACATAACACAATATGTAGCACACAGACACACACACAACACAATATGGAGCACACAGACACACACACATAACACAATATGTAGCACACAGACACACAACACAATATGTAGCTTACAGACACACACACATAACACAATATGTAGCTTACAGACACACACACATAACACAATATGTAGCACACAGACACACACACATAACACAATATGGAGCACACAGACACACACATAACACAATATGGAGCACACAGACACACATAACACAATATGGAGCACACAGACACACACACATAACACAATATGTAGCACACAGACACACATAACACAATATGGAGCACACAGACACACACACATAACACAATATGTAGCACACAGACACACATAACACAATATGGAGCACACAGACACACACACATAACACAATATGGAGCACACAGACACACACACATAACACAATATGGAGTACACAGACACACATAACACAATATGGAGCACACAGACACACACACATAACACAATATGGAGCACACAGACACACACACATAACACAATATGGAGCACACAGACACACATAACACAATATGGAGCACACAGACACACACACATAACACAATATGGAGCACACAGACACACACACATAACACAATATGTAGCACACAGACACACACACATAACACAATATGGAGCACATAGACACACACACATAACACAATATGGAGCACACAGACACACACACATAACACAATATGTAGCACACAGACACACACACACACAACACAATATGGAGCACACAGACACACACACATAACACAATATGTAGCACACAGACACACAACACAATATGTAGCTTACAGACACACACACATAACACAATATGTAGCTTACAGACACACACACATAACACAATATGTAGCACACAGACACACACACATAACAAAATATGTAGCACACAGGCACACACACATAACACAATATGGAGCACACAGACACACACACATAAAACAATATGTAGCACACAGGCACACACACATAACACAATATGGAGCACATAGACACACACACATAACACAATATGTAGCACACAGACACACAACACAATATGTAGCTTACAGACACACACACATAACACAATATGTAGCTTACAGACACACACATAACACAATATGTAGCTTACAGACACACACACATAACACAATATGGAGCACATAGACACACACACATAACACAATATGGAGCATGCAGACACACACACATAACACAATATGTAGCACACAGACACACACACATAACACAATATGGAGCACACAGACACACACACATAACACAATATGGAGCACACAGACACACAACACAATATGTAGCTTACAGACACACACACATAACACAATATGTAGCTTACAGACACACACATATAACACAATATGTAGCACACAGACACACACACATAACACAATATGTAGCACACAGACACACACACATAACACAATATGGAGCACACAGACACACACACATAACACAATATGTAGCACACAGACATACAACACAATATGTAGCTTACAGACACACACACATAACACAATATGTAGCTTACAGACACACACACATAATACAATATGAAGCACACAGACACACACACATAACACAATATTTAGCACACAGGCACACACATAACACAATATGGAGCACACAGACACACACACATAACACAATATGTAGCACACAGGCACACACACATAACACAATATGGAGCACATAGACACACACACATAACACAATATGTAGCACACAGACACACAACACAATATGTAGCTTACAGACACACACACATAACACAATATGTAGCTTACAGACACACACATAACACAATATGTAGCTTACAGACACACACACATAACACAATATGGAGCACATAGACACACACACATAACACAATATGGAGCATGCAGACACACACACATAACACAATATGGAGCACTCAGACACACACACATAACACAATATGGAGCACACACACACACATAACACAATATGGAGCACACACACACACATTACACAATATGGAGCACACAGACACACATACATAACACAATATGGAGCACACAGACACACACACATAACACAATATGGAGCACAAAGACACACACATTAATCAATATGGAGCACACACATAACACAATATGGAGCACACACACACACACATAACACAATATGGAGCACACAGACACACACACATAACACAATATAGAGCACACACACACACACATAACACAATATGGAGCACACACACACACATAACACAATATAGAGCACACACACACACATAACACAATATGGAGCACACACACACACATAACACAATATAGAGCACACACACACACATAACACAATATGGAGCACACAGACACACACACACATAATACAATATGGAGCACACAGACACACACACACATAACACAATATGGAGCACACAGACACACACACATAACACAATATGGAGCACACACACATAACACAATATGGAGCACACAGACACACACACATAACACAATATGGAGCACACAGACACACACACATAACACAATATGGAGCACGCAGACACACACACATAACACAATATGGAGCACACAGACACACACACATAACACAATATGGAGCACACATATAGTAGGACATTGCTCATGAGTTAAATTGCACATTACATTTCTGACCTCCTCTGTCTTCACCAGAGTGCAACTGATCATACAGGAAAAGAGAACATGAGTAAAAAAGCTGCAATGACCGAACGCCATCGTATGGTAATAGAGAAGCTGAAGAAATGTGGCTATGACCCTATGATACACCCGATATTCTCAGAGTACATTGTGAACACTTATGGGGTCATTAAGGAGTGCCCCCCAGCAGGCTCTGAGAAAATGCTGACCCTGTGTGATCCAGAGAACCTGTATAAGATTGCCTGCTATACTGTGCCATCCGCCTACCTGCAGGACGTCCTCATCTTACTCAAGTGCCTGTGCACGTTATCTGCAGAGGATGGGAAGACTTTGTTTGTGTGGTGAGGCGTTAGCAGCACCAGCCTCATCCTTAGTGACATTTATTCTGTACTGAAATATCCCACATGATGGTCCCTCATCTCTCAATAAAGGAACACTCAGGTCAACAGTAATTAGAGCCATGTGTCATGTTATAGCTGGGGAAATGGGAAAAAACAAACATGGTAGCCATATGATAATGAGGCGCAAAAGACAAAAAATGATATATGTGAGCACCTGTGTATAAAACACTGGCTTAAGGTCTTATTGTATGGCAATATATTTAAAAAAAAAATCCCTTCCATATAAAAAATGATGATTAATGATTCACCAATGCAAACTGCTCCAAACAAATTATCAATTTATTTTCATAAAAAATGAGAATTAATAATGTAAATAAAATAAATAAAAATGTTTACTTCATATAATTCTACTTAGGTAGACTTCTAGATATATTGGTACCAATATTTACAATATTTGTTATTATCAAGTAACTTAACAATTAATCTAACCTTATTGATCCTAAATACACATATAAATTCTAAAAGGTTGTTTAGAAAATTCGATATTGCTTTAAAAATTCTGAAGAATAGGGGCTTCCGGTGGGCGGGCCAGCTGATCAGACGTCTCTAGACAGAGCTCCGCTGATCGGAACATTATAACACCAAAATTCAGCAATCCATTGCTGGGCCCCGCACGACAGACTTGCTGGACTCTGTCACCGCACATAGTGCCGGCTGTCATCGCAAGTGCGCGAGTTACATACCACCTATCTTGGCAACCAGAGGCAAAAGACTGATAGACGCCATAAACACATCGGCGCCATCTTGGATTCCTCCATGCAGTTACAGGAGCCTGGGAAGAAGCAGAGCGGAGTTCCCTCTGTGCCCTTAAACTGCTAACTCAAGAGGCATAACGCCGCAGGCCGCAGTGAGTACCATCACCAATACTGTCATTGATTTTGAGGCCCTAAAGGGGACGGCTCATACACAGGGAATCACTGAGAGAGACAAACCTAAATCGCAGGGCAGAGAAAGCAGCATCGCTATAGACAGCGCTGTATAAAGGCAAACTGGACTGTGCTTGCAGGCTGGCGAAAGAGGGGAGAACGGAGGTCTAACTACACTTTTCTCTCCTTCCTTGCCATCATACAGAGGGCCGGCTTGGCGAGAGAAGGTGTGCATACAAGGTAGAGGGCCTGATGTTTTCTTTTTGCTCTGCTGCCGCTGCTCACAGACTGCAGGGATTTTTATAGCACACGCATACAGACTATTCCATACCATTTAACTCTCTATAAATGCTAGTCAGACCTGTCACACAGACGAAGTAAGATTCACAGTAAAGAGAAAAAGCCCCTCTCCGGATTCTCTCCAATTTACACCCTATCTGTTAAAGTCTCAGCACAGAGCAATACACACATAGACGCCAAACCTTTCTGCTCACATGAAAGTGGATGACTATTTCCATAAACTCCCTTCCAATACTAAAGCTAGCATGGCTCATAGAGCAAAGACCACTGAGAGGAAACAACATAAAGCTACCACTGATGCACAGGTTGAAAGCCCAACCCGAATGGAATACTCAAATCATGCAGGGCTAGATCATGGCGCCCTCCTTCAAGAGCTTAAGACTTTCTTTCTCCCTAAAATGGATTCCCTCCAGGCGGGAGTAGATACCTTGAAGAGCGAGGTGCGGCAGTTCTCCTCGCGACTGAGCTCAGCTGAATCCTGCATCTCTGAAGTAGAGGATAGGCAATTTGCCACAGACACAACACTCAAGCAGCTAGTTAAAAAGAACCAAACTCTCCAAGAGCATATTGATGACCTGGAGAATAGAAGCCGCCGCAATAATCTGAGAATAGTGGGAGTACCGGAGTCAATCAAAGGAAAATATTTGCTAGAGTTCACGGCCCTAACCTTCCCTAAATTGCTGGGCTTACCCGCTGACATCCTGCTTATAGATGTAGAGAGAGCCCACCGTGTGGGACCAGAGAGAACCTTAGAGCATGCAAAAATGAGGCCCAGACAGGTCATACTTAAATGCCTGAATTTCCAGGGGAAACTACGGATCTTACGAGCATATAGACTGCATAAGGAGATTCTATACAACGGATCAAGACTTCTACTCTTCCAGGACTTCTCCATGGAGGTCACCAGACAGAGAAAGGAGTTCGCTCCGCTCTGCTCCCAACTGCATGAGCAAGGCCGGCAAGTGGCCTTATTATACCCGGCTAAACTTCGTCTGCATACACCACATGGCACCAAGTTCTTCCATACACCACAGGCCTTACAGAGCTTCCTTGCAACTGAGAACCAACAGCCACCTACTTGAGGAGACTTTGCTATTATGTCTCTCCCTTGTTCTCACTACCAAGGCTCTCCTCTTCCTACTTTTTAGAGGATGGAGGAATCTTGTCTTTGTTTGGTTGCCTTTTGGAGCAACCTCAATCCCTGGCCACAGATAATGAAGAGTTCCAGGCGGACCGGGACCTCTTTCCTGGGGTCTGGGACTGAGATCTGCAGGATCCGGGTTTGGTATTATGTTTCACTAATGTTTACCATTTTAAGTATTATAGGAAAAGTTAAATTTAAAGTTAAAGTTCCTTTTAAAAATGTTTATGCTTCTATGCTCCGGCATAGCCTTTCTATTTTTGAAATTAGAGGAAAAATCAATGTCTTGTTTTTTAAAATTGTTTATATGTGGTTGTCTGGTCACAGAATCCCAACACTAAAACACACGGGGGGAGGGGGGACTATCCACACAAACTTTCAAGACTGCGACAATGAAGACCACACTAATTTACTACCTAGACACCATGCCACAGAGTTTTCGTTGTTTCTATGTCTCCTATTACTTCAGTTTTTGGACAAGGGTACTACCTTCATAACCTTTATGCTACCTCTCAGAGTGACAGGGATCCCCTGGACAATACACTCCCGACGTGCCCCTTGGTTAAGACTTAACACCCCTCGCCAAGTAGTAACCATCATCCTGACATACATGATTGACATACGTCTCATTATCCCCACTTCCAAGGTGTCTAGTTTAACTGTCAAGAACAGCTATAGTTTGCCCACACTCCCTGACACACGACATGGAACACTGACTGAGGACCCACCGATGTCAATCCCACAACTCAACCACCTCACCGTTAGCTACCCCAGCACACCTCCTTACGTCTGTAAAGAAACCTATGACCAAGGTGTGGTGGGGGGTGGACAGTTGATTACATTAAGCGTCTCTCTTGTCTCTACAAATATATGGGAAACTGTTTATTGGTCATTTACTGCCTGTTGTAAACAACTGGGTTTAATGGTTCTGTCTGTCATGCCTCATTGTACCCATGTCCCCTTCCCGCTCTGTCTCCCTCTCTTTCCTGCTCCCTACCCCTGCCCCTCCCCCCTCCCTGTCCGGTTCCCTCCCCCCTCTTTCTCTTTCCCCCCGCTTTTTTTTTTTCTCTCTCCTCCCCGGGTCTCTGGCCCGGACATGTACCTCCCTACACTTTAGCTTAGTATGTCATTGAAGATAGTAACTTGGAACGTGGGTGGCATCAACTCACCCGTAAAACGTAAAGCAATGCTCAGTCATCTTAGAAAGATAGGAACAGACATAGCTCTCTTACAGGAGACACATTTAACAGACAGTGAACATCCGAAACTGCAGAAGGACTGGGTGGGAAATTTGACGTTTCTGTCACATACGAGCGCCAGCCGCGGCTTAGCTATTGCTTTTGGGAAGAGGCTCACAGTCAAGATCAATCACACCCACATGGATAAAGAGGGGAGGTTTTTGATAGTGAAGGCTAATGTTAATTCAACTGACTATCTGTTTTGTAATATATATGCCCCAAACCACAGATCTACATCATTCAGGGAAACTCTGATACAATGTCTCATCCCACACCTAGGATCTAGACTGATAATCGGGGGCGACTTTAATATAGTGGCCTCGCATAAACTGGACAGATTCTGGACAGAGGGACACTCCATTAGAGACCCTAAAGTTAATTATAAGGCCAGGTATGAGGGAAAATTTTTTGGAATGCTTGAGGCCCAATTGGACACCTGTGACATTTGGAGACTACGACATCCAGAGGGTAAAGACTATACTTGCCTGTCTAAGGCCAAGCATACTCTGTCTAGGATAGACCTTTTCCTGATTTCCAACTCTCTAACTACCCAGGTTCGCCAATGTAAAATCCATAACATCTTCCTCTCTGACCATGCACCGGTAGAACTAATTTTAGGATCCCTCGGGCCACGCTCAAATAGAAATGTACTAAAATTCCCGACATACTTAACTACGTCAGAGGCATTTGCAAAATATTTGACACAATGCTGGACAGACTATTACACTGATAACGTTGCCCACTTGGATACTCCACAATTGTTTTGGGAGGCAGCAAAAACAGTCCTAACAGGCTCCATTATTTCTTATGTATCTAAACTTAAATACAAAACCCAATACAAACACAATACGCTGCAGAAACGCCTAGGACAAACATATCACACATACATTCAGAGTGGCTCCAGAGAGGCATTTGAGGCATACTCGGCCGCAAAGGCAGAGCTAGAGGCCTTTTCGAAACACCAAGCTGCTGCGGGTCTGCTGAAGACTGCAGGCGCATACTATAGGTTTGGCAGTAGATCAGGCAAACTACTAGCGATGTTAACGAGACCACAGATGGCAAGAGCTAAGATAGCAGCACTAAGATACCAGGATAAGACACACACTGAAACAGCAGATATAGTACAATCCTTTGCTAGTTTTTTTACGCAATTATACACTAGACAAGAGCCCTCTACTCAGGAGTCTCAGACCCAATTCTGGCAGTCGCTTAAGCTTTCACAACTGACCCAAGAACAACTAGATAAGTTGAATGCACCCATGACTAGTGAAGAAATCCTGTTTACCCTCAAATCAATCCCGGCAGGGAAAGCCCTAGGTCCGGACGGGTTGCCGGCAGAGTTTTATAGACTCCTGCAATCGCAAATCTCCAGCACATTGACTAAGCTATTTAACTCTTTTTTGTTGACTGATGCGACCCCCTCGCGGAGTTTCACCTCTGCACACATCACTCTTATTCCCAAGCCGGGCAAAGATCACTCGTTGCCTGAATCATACAGGCCAATATCGCTGTTAAACACCGATTACAAGCTTTTTATGAAAGTCCTGGCAAACAGACTGAAACCCATCTTACCAACCTTGTTACATTCAGACCAGACAGGATTTGTCTTTAAGCGTACCTCAGTGGTGAATCTCCGTAGAGTTTTGCAGGTCATCGAGCATTATTGGTCATGCGAGGGTATGGAGAGATCGGGCACGGCGTCGGAGGCCTTCCTGTTATCTTTGGATGCAGAGAAGGCCTTTGACCGGGTGGAATGGCCTCACCTGGTTCATGCTATGCAGAGATTTAACTTTAATGGCGCCTTTCTGGATGTCATTTGCAAGTTATACAACTCTCCAGAGGCGCATATTCTGATCGACGGCCTCTTCTCCCCAGACTTTAAATCGCAGAGGGGTACCAGACAGGGTTGTCCCCTGTCACCCTTACTGTTCAATTTGGCGTTGGAGCCTTTGGCCTTGAAGCTACGGCAGATTTTTCCGGGAATTACATTAGGGGGTGTCCCAATGCACTTGGCATTATACGCAGACGACATGTTGCTGTTTGTAGATAATCCGGCAACACATGTTCCCCATATACTACAAACGATCAAGGTGTTTGGTGACTTCTCGGGCTACAGGATTAATGCGGCCAAGTCGGAGGTCCTATGGCTGAAGAGAGAACCGCATGCTAACTATAAATGCCCTTTTGTGGAGGTGTCGGGTTCGCTCACGTACCTGGGCATAAAACTCCATAAAGACCCACGACAGATGTATAATATAAATGTCTCTGAGAGGTGCAAAAGCTTGTCCTCACAGTTGAACAACTGGATCAATCTCCCTCTAGGCCTATCAGGCCGGATAAACTTAGTTAAAATGACGATACTACCTAAAATACTGTACCCATTACTAATGTTACCTTTTTTGATGACCAAATCAGATTTAGCCTTACTGAATAGAGCCATTGTGTCCTTCATCTGGCGTGGGAAAAAAACCTGCATTGCTGCAGAGAGACTGCAACTTCTCTTCCTTGATGGTGGTCTCGGCCTCCCGAACCTTAAATTTTATAACTGGGCCGCGCTAGCGAGACTAGTCATAGACTGGCAACTCACCACCTGCCACTTTTGCGACGCAAGGCTGGAGGAGACAACGGTAGCGCCTTTGGCTATAGCTTACCTGCCCTATGCAAATATGAAGGACACACCTCCTATAGTCACAAATAGTGTCCTCTACAGAGATCCCCTTCGAGCATGGTCTAAGATAAACAAATATATGAATATCACCTTGCCTACTCCTAGATTTATTCCCATTATGGGAAACCCGGCGTTCCCCGTGGGAAATGACTGTGAGCCATTCCGCCTCTGGAGAGAGCGCGGAATTAGAACAGTGGGAGACATACTAGACACGCTGCAACACACAATAAAATCTTTTCAAGAGCTGAAACTCAAATTTAATCTTCCTAACCAACACTTCTACGCTTATCTGCAGCTACGACATTACGCATCGACCCTACAAACATCATACCCAGACTTCTGGAACAAATCACCCTTTATTATATCACAAACACAGTTTCAACTAGGGGGGTTCTCTTTGTCAAACCTGTATATCCAATTGATAAAGCAGGGGGAAAGTAAGATACACTCTAAAATGCTATTAAACTTACATCCCGATATTCCTGCAGAAACAGACATTCAGGATATAAAGGATAGTTTAGAAGCCACCAAAAAAGCCACTTTGTCGATCCCCTTCAGGGAGGCGCAGATTAGGATGCTCCACAAAGATTACGTTACACGATATAGACTCTCAAAATGGAACCCACACATCCCCAATGTGTGTGTTAAGTGTGGTAGTGAATCCCCTTCGTTTCTACTTTACTTTTATGCTTGTCCAATCATTAAACGCTTCTGGGGTCACTATCAATACTGGATAAAATCCACTCTAGCCATAGAGGTGACAATGGATACAAGCAAAATATATTTACTTCAATGGGAGGACACACATAAAGAATACAAGAGAATTCTTACAATATGTACGTTAATAGCAAGACATTGTATCCTCTCTAGATGGATATCTAGGCGCCCACCAACCATAGCTCAATTTAAACGCCAGCTAATGACACAACTATTTGTAGAACAGTTCGACGTGAAACTAGATACAGGTCAGAGGCTCCGGCCCTTCTTAAAGAAATGGCAACCTTTAATAGCCACATTTAACTCAGACCTGCAAAGACAAATCCTTAAACCTTTTGCCCACCTTGAAGTTATGATCCTGGCAACTCTTAGCGGAGATTGGCAGGTCTTGAGGGAACCTAAGGAAAACCAGCAACACATGGCGCATATCTCTGAAGAGATGCTTTTCTAAACAACTTCACATTTGGTAACCTTCCTGACATTTTGGGCCTAGGGCTTGGGGAGATGCTGATAGCCCTGTTCTTTCTTTTATTTTATTTTTTATTTATTTTTTCTCTCTCTCTTCCCCCAACCCCGCCCCCCTCTAGCCCACCTCTATATATCCCCAGTTTGTCTTGTTTTTTTTGTTTTTTTTAATATTGAGTTTGATGTTAATGTTATTGTATAAAAACTTAAAATGTTTTGGGGCTGAACTGGTCACATAGATCTCCATCATGATCAATACCATCTTGCACATTGTTTGGACAATGGGAAAAACATATAGACTATGTACAGACTTTAGATATCCCCGCAAGTACCTCAGCTATTCCATGATCTACTGTAAATACATGATGATCGATGTACCATATGCCTGCCGTACTTGTTATCTCGCTTTTGTTTGTTCTCTTATTTCCCTCTCTGTACCATTCATGTCATATATTGTAACTGAATGCTCTATGTGATAACTTTGCCCTCAACAATAAAAAAAAAAGTATTTAAAAAAAATTCTGAAGAATATTTAAAAATTCTACAATACAAAGCAACACTGTTAAAAAGCAGATGTATAGCGTTATTTTTCAAAGAAACATCGTTATGAAACAATGTTTCTAAATAATGTCTAAAGTCAAAAAGGATATATTATGTATTCATACCAAGTTGTTCCACAAAGAATAGGATGAGAGTGTGAGCAATCAACCTTTTTTCAGAGTCTTTGTTAATGTCTTTACAGATATTAAGGTTTGTTGTTTTTATACAAGTTGCTCTCTAATAAGCCACAATGTTTGCGGTGTATGTTCAAATAATCACACTATACTTATGTCTTAGGCTGGAGTTTATAAATTTCCGTTGAGGTACCTTAATTCTTTTCCGATATTGTATTATCCCAATTTTGTGTAGCTTTATTTTAAAGTTATTAGAAGGTGGTTTTCCTTATGCAGCGTTCCTGTGTGCTGCCAAGGCTCCAAGACGATCCGTACTTCTTTCCAAACACGCCCACAACTGTGGGGATGACGTCCGACCTTCCGGTGGTTCCTGTGCAAATAGTCACAGTATTTCCTGTGCAGGTAGTCCGTTAGCGGCAACGCGTTTCAGCTCAGAGGAGCCTTTGTCAAGCCATAACGTATCTACTTCTTGATCATCCTTAAATACCCTCCTTTTACTGTGTAGTTGGTTGGCTAATGAAATTAAGGTGCCTTTTGTTACTGATTATAATATTAATCATAAACTGAGAGGAAAGATTGTGAGAAAACATTGGCACATGTTAAAACATAAAACATAAAATACTAGGACCAATGATTACTAATAAACCTCATTTTGTATATAGGATGCTCCGCGCTGGATGTCTTGAAGAATGAAGATGGAGCCGCTCCGTGTCGGAAGGATGAAGATAAAAGATGCTGTTATATTAAAAAATATAATGTAGGTGGCGGCGATGTCCGGAGTGGCAGATTAGGGGTTAATAAATATAGTGTAGGTGTCTGCGATGTCGGGGGCGGCAGATTAGGGGTTTATGGGGGGTAGTTATCAAGCCGTCTACTTTTCTGGCTTCGCTGGCCCAATACGCCCGCCTAAGCTCACCTACCTTCGCCGCCGCGGACCTGAAAAAATACGCCTAAGTTATCAAATAAAGCTGTCAAAAAGCCGCGGGGCGATGAGCAGCAGACTGTGACAGTTATCACTCATCCGATCTCGCTGCTCTTCGGCTTTTTCCCAGCTTTATTGCTAGCCTGTCACTAAGCACTCACACTAAACTACACTGTTCTATCCCTATACCGGCGCCCCCGAAGCCCCCCACAACTCAATAAAGTTACTAACCCCTAAACCGCCACTCCTAGACCCTGTCGCAACTCTTATAAATGTATTAACCCCTAAACCGCCGCTCCCGGACACCGCTGCCACCTACAGTATACCTAGTAACCCCTATCCTGCCCCCCCTACACCGTCGCCCTCTATTATAAAGTTATTAACCCATATCCTGCTGATCCCGCACCTCTCCGCAACTAAATAAATAGTTTAACCCCTAAACCGCCGCTCCCTGAACCCGCCGCAACCTATATTAAACCTATTAACCCCTATCCTGCCCCCCCCTACACCGTCGTCACCTATAATAAATTTATTAACCCCTAATCTGCCTCCCCTACACCGTCGCCCCCTATAATAAATTTATTAACCCCTATCCTGCCCCCCACTACGCCGCCGCCACTGTAATAAAATTATTAACCCCTAAACCTAAGTCTAAGCCTAACGCCCCCCTAACTTAAATATTAATTAAATAAATCTAAATCAATTAACTCTTATTAACTAAATGAATCCTATTAAAACTTAATACTTACCTTTAAAATAAACCCTAATATAGCTACAATATAAATAATAATTATATTCTAGCTATCTTAGGATTTATTTTTATTTTACAGGTAACTTTCAATTTATTTTAACTAGGTACAATAGCTATTAAATAGTTATTAACTATTTAATAGCTTACCTAGCTAAAAGAAACTGAAATTTACCTGTAAAATAAATCCTAACCTAAGTTACAATTACACCTAACACTACACTATACTTTAATAAATTATTCCTATTTAAAAATAAATACTTACCTGTAAAATAAACCCTAAGATAGCTACAATATAATTAATAATTATATTGTAGCTATCTTAGGATTTATATTTATTTTACAGGTAACTTTGTATTTATTTTAGCTAGTTAGAATAGTTATTAAATAGTTATTAACTATTTAATAACTACCTAGCTAAAAGAAATACAAAATTACCTGTAAAATAAATCCTAACCTAAGTTACAATTAAACCTAATACTACACTATCATTAAATTAATTAAATAAACTACCTACAAATAACTACAATTAAATACAATTACATAAACTAACTAAAGTACAAAAAATAAAAAAAGCTAAGTTACAAAAAATAAAAAAATAAGTTACAAACATGTTAAAAATATTACAACAATTTTAAGCTACTTACACCTAATCTAAGCCCCCTAATAAAATAACAAACCCCCCCAAAATAAAAAAATGCCCTACCCTATTCTAAATTAAATAAAGTTCAAAGCTCTTTTACCTTACCAGCCCTTAAAAGGGCCATTTGTGGGGGCATGCCCCAAAGAAAACAGCTCTTTTGCCTGTAAAAGAAAAATACAACCCCCCCCAACATTAAAACCCACCACCCACATACCCCTAATCTAACCCAAACCCCCCTTACAAAAACCTAACACTAATCCCCTGAAGATCATCCTACCTTGAGTCGTCTTCACTCAGCCGAGCAACAATGGAACCGAAGTGGACATCCGGAGCGGAAGAAGTTAATCCTCCAAGCGGCGCTGAAGAAATCTTCCATCCGATGAAGTCATCATCCAGGCGGCGCTGAAGAAAAGTCTTTGATCCGGCCGATGTCATCTTCAAAGAGGCGCTGAAGAGGTCTTCTATCCGGGCGATGTCATCTTCCAAGCCGGGTCTTGAATCTTCCTCACGCCGACGCGGAACCTCCTTCTTCACCGACGGACTACGACGAATGAAGGCTCCTTTAAGGGACGTCATACAAGATGGCGTCCCCTCAATTCCAATTGGCTGATAGGATTCTATCAGCCAATCGGAATTAAGGTAGGAATATTCTGATTGGCTGATGGAGTCAGCCAATCAGAATCAAGTTCAATCCGATTGGCTGATCCGATCAGCCAATCAGATTGAGCTCGCATTCTATTGGCTGATCGGAACAGCCAATAGAATGCAAGCTCAATCTGATTGGCTGATTCCATCAGCCAATCAGATTTTTCCTACCTTAATTCCGATTGGCTGATAGAATCCTATCAGCCATTCGGAATTGAGGGGACGCCATCTTGGATGACGTCCCTTAAAGGAGCCTTCATTCGTCGTAGTCCGTCGGTGAAGAAGGAGGTTCCGCGTCGGCGGGAGGAAGATTCAAGACCCGGCTTGGAAGATGACATCGCCCGGATAGAAGACCTCTTCAGCGCCTCTTTGAAGATGACATCGGCCGGATCGAAGACTTTTCTTCAGCGCCGCCTGGATGATGACTTCATCGGATGGAAGATTTCTTCAGCGCCGCTTGGAGGATTAACTTCTTCCGCTCCGGATGTCCACTTCGGTTCCATCGCTGCTCGGCTGAGTGAAGACAAGGTAGGATGATCTTCAGGGGATTAGTGTTAGGTTTTTGTAAGGGGGGTTTGGGTTAGATTAGGGGTATGTGGGTGGTGGGTTTTAATGTTGGGGGGGGGTTGTATTTTTCTTTTACAGGCAAAAGAGCTGTTTTCTTTGGGGCATGCCCCCACAAATGGCCCTTTTAAGGGCTGGTAAGGTAAAAGAGCTTTGAACTTTATTTAATTTAGAATAGGGTAGGGCATTTTTTTATTTTGGGGGGGTTTGTTATTTTATTAGGGGGCTTAGATTAGGTGTAAGTAGCATAAAATTGTTGTAATATTTTTAACATGTTTGTAACTTATTTTTTTATTTTTTGTAACTTAGATTTTTTTATTTTTTTGTACTTTAGTTAGTTTATGTAATTGTATTTAATTGTAGTTATTTGTAGGTAGTTTATTTAATTAATTTAATGATAGTGTAGTATTAGGTTTAATTGTAACTTAGGTTAGGATTTATTTTACAGGTAATTTTGTATTTCTTTTAGCTAGGTAGTTATTAAATAGTTAATAACTATTTAATAACTATTCTAACTAGCTAAAATAAATACAAAGTTACCTGTAAAATAAATATAAATCCTAAGATAGCTACAATATAATTATTAATTATATTGTAGCTATCTTAGGGTTTATTTTACAGGTAAGTATTTATTTTTAAATAGGAATAATTTATTAAAGTATAGTGTAGTGTTAGGTGTAATTGTAACTTAGGTTAGGATTTATTTTACAGGTAAATTTCAGTTTCTTTTAGCTAGGTAAGCTATTAAATAGTTAATAACTATTTAATAGCTATTGTACCTAGTTAAAATAAATTGAAAGGTACCTGTAAAATAAAAATAAATCCTAAAATAGCTAGAATATAATTATTATATATATTGTAGCTATATTAGGGTTTATTTTAAAGGTAAGTATTTAGTTTTAAATAGGATTCATTTAGTTAATAAGAGTTAATTTATTTAGATTTATTTAATTAATATTTAAGTTAGGGGGGCGTTAGGGTTAGGGTTAGACTTAGGTTTAGGGGTTAATAATTTTATTACAGTGGCGGCGGCATAGTGGGGGGCAGGATAGGGGTTAATAAATGTATTATAGGTGGCGACGGTGTAGGGGGGGCAGATTAGGGCTTATTAAATTTATTATAGGTGGTGACAGTGTAGGGGGGGGCAGGATAGGGGTTAATACATTTAATATAGGTTGTGGCGGGTTCAGGGAGCGGCGGTTTAGGGGTTAATACATTTATTATAGTTGCGGTTGGCTCCGGGAGCGGCGGTTTAGGGGTTAATATGTATAGAGTAGCTTGCGGTGGGCTCCGGGAGCGGAGGTTTAGGAGGTAATAACTTTATTTAGTTGCGGCGGTGTAGGGGGGGACAGATTAGTGGTATTTAGACTCGGGGTACATGTTAGGGTGTTAGGTGTAGACAGCTCCCATAGGAAGCAATGGGATGTCTGTCAGCAGCGAACTTGTACTTTCGCTATGGTCAGACTCCCATTGATTCCTATGGGATCCGCCGCCTCCAGGGGTGGCGGTTTGAAAACCAGGTACGCTGGGCCGTAAAAGTGCCAAGCGTACCTGCTAGTTTTTTGATAACTAGCAAAAGTAGTGAGAATGTGCCGCACTTGTGTGCGGAACATCTGGAGTGACGTAAGAATCGATCTGTGTCGGACTGAGTCCGGTGGATCGAAGCTTACGTCACAAAATTCTACTTTTGCCGGTCTCGAGCCTTTGATAACTAAGGCGTATCAGCATCGCCACAAATACGCTGCGGAATTCCAGCGTATTTGAGGTTGACGGCTTGATAACTAGGCCCCAATAAGTGTAAGATTAGGGGTGTTTAGACTCGGGGTTCATGTTAGGATGTTAGGTGTAAGCATAAAATGTGTTTCCCCATAGGAATCAATGGGGCTGCGTTACTGAGCTTTACGCTGCTTTATTGCAGGTGTTAGACTTTTTCTCAGCCGACTCTCCCCATTGATGTCTATGGGGAAATCGTGCAGGAGCACGTACAACCAGCTCACCGCTGACTTAAGCAGCGCTGGTATTGGAGTGCAGTGTGGAGCAAAATTTTGCTCTACGCTCACTTCTTGGCTGTTAACGCCGGGTTGATAATAACCCGTAATACCAGCTCTGCAGGTAAGTGAGCGGTGAAAATAAACTGCAAGTTAGCAAGCCCTGTTACCGCAAAACTCGTAATCTAGGCGATTGTTTCATAACGATGTTTCTTTGAAAAATAACGCTATACATCTGCTTTTTAACAGTGTTGCTTTGTATTGTAGAATTTTTAAATATTCTTTAGAATTTTTAAAGCAATATCGAATTTTCTAAAGAACCTTTTAGAATGTATATGTGTGTTTAGGATCAATAAGTTTAGATTAATTGTTAAGTTACTTGATAATAACAAATATTGTAAATATTGGTACCAACATATCTAGAAGTCTACCTAAGTAGAATTATATGAAGTAAACATTTTTATTTATTTTATTTACATTATTAATTCTCATTTTTTATGAAAATAAATTTATTATTTGTTTGGAGCAGTTTGCATTGGTGAATCATTAATCATCATTTTTTATACGGAATGGATTAACTTATTATAAATTAATTTTTTTTTTTTAAATATATTGCCATACAATAAGACCTTAAGCCAATGTTTTATACACAGGTGCTCACATATATAATTTTTTGTCTTTTGTATCTCTAACCTCTTAGGCTTTGAGATTGCCTGATCTAGATCCAGCGCATAGTTTTTTACAACAGTTCTTTTTGCAGTAGCCATATGATAATGTACAGCAGGGGTTAGTGGTACAGCTGGGAATATACAAGCATGGTAGCCATATGATAATGTACAGCAGGGGTTAGTAGTACAGCTGGGAGTATACAAGCATGGTAGCCATATGATAATGTACAGCAGGGGTTATTGGTACAGCTGGGAGTATACAAGCATGGTAGCCATATGATAATGTACAGCAGGGGTTAGTGGTACAGCTGGGAATATACAAGCATGGTAGCCATATGATAATGTACAGCAGGGGTTAGTAGTACAGCTGGGAGTATACAAGCATGGTAGCCATATGATAATGTACAGCAGGGGTTATTGGTACAGCTGGGAGTATACAAGCATGGTAGCCATATGATAATGTACAGCAGGGGTTATTGGTACAGCTGGGAGTATACAAGCATGGTAGCCATATGATAATGTACAGCAGGGGTTAGTGGTACAGCTGGGAGTATACAAGCATGGTAGCCATATGATAATGTACAGCAGAGATTAGTGGTACAGCTGGGAGTATACACGCATGGTAGCCATATGATAATGTACAGCAGGGGTTAGTGGTACAGCTGGGAGTATACAAGCATGGTAGCCATATGATAATGTACAGCAGGGGTTAGTGGTACAGCTGGGAGTATACAAGCATGGTAGCCATATGATAATGTACAGCAGGGGTTAGTGGTACAGCTAGGAGTATACAAGCATGGTAGCTATATGATAATGTACAGCAGGGGTTAGTGGTACAGCTGGGAGTATACAAGCATGGTAGCCATATGATAATGTACATCAGGGGTTATTGGTACAGCTAGGAGTATACAAGCATGGTAGCCATATGATAATGTACAGCAGGGGTTAGTGGTACAGCTGGGAATATACAAGCATGGTAGCCATATGATAATGTACAGCAGCGGTTATTGGTACAGCTGGGAGTATACAAGCATGGTATCCATATGATAATGTAAAGCAGGGGTTATTGGTACAGCTGGGAATATACAAGCATGGTAGCCATATGATAATGTACAGCAGGGGTTAGTGGTACAGCTGGGAATATACAAGCATGGTAGCCATATGATAATGTACAGCAGCGGTTATTGGTACAGCTGGGAGCATACAAGCATGGTAGCCATATGATAATGTAAAGCAGGGGTTATTGGTACAGCTGGGAATATACAAGCATGGTAGCCATATGATAATGTACAGCAGGGGTTATTGGTACAGCTGGGAGTATACAAGCATGGTAGTCATATGGTAATGTACAGCAGCGGTTATTGGTACAGCTGGGAGTATACAAACATGGTAGCCATACGATAATGTACAGCAGGGGTTAGTGGTACAGCTGGGAATATACAAGCATGGTAGCCATATGATAATGTACAGCAGGGGTTAGTGGTACAGATGGGAGTATACAAGCATGGTAGCCATATGATAATGTACAGCAGCGGTTATTGGTACAGTTGGGAATATACAAGCATGGTAGCCATATGATAATGTACAGCAGCGGTTATTGGTACAGTTGGGAGTATACAAGCATGGTAGCCATATAATAATGTACATTAGGGGTTAGTGGTACAGCTGGGAGTATACAAGCATGGTAGCCATATGATAATGTACATCAGTGGTTATTGGTACAGCTAGGAGTATACAAGCATGGTAGCCATATGATAATGTACAGCAGGGGTTAGTGGTACAGCTGGGAATATACAAGCATGGTAGCCATATGATAATGTACAGAAGCGGTTATTGGTACAGCTGGGAGTATACAAGCATGGTAGCCATATGATAATGTAAAGCAGGGGTTATTGGTACAGCTGGGAATATACAAGCATGGTAGCCATATGATAATGTACAGCAGGGGTTATTGGTACAGCTGGGAGTATACAAGCATGGTAGTCATATGGTAATGTACAGCAGAGGTTATTTGTACAGCTGGGAGTATACAAACATGGTAGCCATATGATAATGTACAGCAGGGGTTAGTGGTACAGATGAATATACAAGCATGGTAGCCATATGATAATGTACAGCAGGGGTTAGTGGTACAGATGGGAATATACAAGCATGGTAGCCATATGATAATGTACAGCAGGGGTTAGTGGTACAGATGGGAATATACAAGCATGGTAGCCATGTGATAATGTACAGCAGGGGTTAGTGGTACAGCTGGGAGTATACAAGCATGGTAGCCATATGATAATGTACAGCAGGGATTAGTGATACAGCTGGGAGTATACACGCATGGTAGCCATATGATAATGTACAGCAGGGGTTAGTGGTACAGCTGGGAGTATACAAGCATGGTAGCCATATGATAATGTACAGCAGGGGTTACTGGTACAGCTGGGAGTATACAAGCATGGTAGCCATATGATAATGTACAGCAGGGGTTAGTGGTACAGCTAGGAGTATACAAGCATGGTAGCTATATGATAATGTACAGCAGGGGTTAGTGGTACAGCTGGGAGTATACAAGCATGGTAGCCATATGATAATGTACATCAGGGGTTATTGGTACAGCTAGGAGTATACAAGCATGGTAGCCATATGATAATGTACAGCAGGGGTTAGTGGTACAGCTGGGAATATACAAGCATGGTAGCCATATGATAATGTACAGCAGCGGTTATTGGTACAGCTGGGAGTATACAAGCATGGTAGCCATATGATAATGTAAAGCAAGGGTTATTGGTACAGCTGGGAATATACAAGCATGGTAGCCATATGATAATGTACAGCAGGGGTTAGTGGTACAGCTGGGAATATACAAGCATGGTAGCCATATGATAATGTACAGCAGCGGTTATTGGTACAGCTGGGAGCATACAAGCATGGTAGCCATATGATAATGTAAAGCAGGGGTTATTGGTACAGCTGGGAATATACAAGCATGGTAGCCATATGATAATGTACAGCAGGGGTTATTGGTACAGCTGGGAGTATACAAGCATGGTAGTCATATGGTAATGTACAGCAGCGGCTATTGGTACAGCTGGGAGTATACAAACATGGTAGCCATTCGATAATGTACAGCAGGGGTTAGTGGTACAGATGGGAATATACAAGCATGGTAGCCATATGATAATGTACAGCAGGGGTTAGTGGTACAGATGGGAGTATACAAGCATGGTAGCCATTTGATAATGTACAGCAGCGGTTATTGGTACAGTTGGGAGTATACAAGCATGGTAGCCATATGATAATGTACAGCAGCGGTTATTGGTACAGTTGGGAGTATACAAGCATGGTAGTCATATAATAATGTACATTAGGGGTTAGTGGTACAGCTGGGAGTATACAAGCATGGTAGCCATATGATAATGTACAGCAGGGGTTAGTGGTACAGCTGGGAATATACAAGCATGGTAGCCATATGATAATGTACAGAAGCGGTTATTGGTACAGCTGGGAGTATACAAGCATGGTAGCCATATGATAATGTAAAGCAGGGGTTATTGGTACAGTTGGGAATATACAAGCATGGTAGCCATATGATAATGTACAGCAGGGGTTATTGGTACAGCTGGGAGTATACAAGCATGGTAGTCATATGGTAATGTACAGCAGCGGTTATTGGTACAGCTGGGAGTATACAAACATGGTAGCCATATGATAATGTACAGCAGGGGTTAGTGGTACAGATGAATATACAAGCATGGTAGCCATATGATAATGTACAGCAGGGGTTAGTGGTACAGATGGGAATATACAAGCATGGTAGCCATATGATAATGTACAGCAGGGGTTAGTGGTACAGATGGGAATATACAAGCATGGTAGCCATATGATAATGTACAGCAGGGGTTAGTGGTACAGATGGGAGTATACAAGCATGGTAGCCATATGATAATGTACAGCAGGGGTTAGTGGTACAGCTGGGAATATACAAGCATGGTAGCCATATGTTAATGTACAGCATTGGTTATTGGTACAGCTGGGAGTATACAAGCATGGTAGCCATATGATAATGTACAGCAGGGGTTATTGGTACAGCTGAGAATATACAAGCATGGTAGCCATATGATAATGTATAGCAGGGGTTATTGGTACAGCTGGGAATATACAAGCATGGTAGCCATATGATAATGTACAGCAGGGGTTATTGGTACAGCTGGGAGTATACAAGCATGGTAGCCATATGATAATGTACAGCAGGGGTTATTGGTACAGCTGGGAATATACAAGCATGGTAGCCATATGATAATGTACAGCAGGGGTTATTGGTACAGCTGGGAATATACAAGCATGGTAGCCATATGATAATTTACAGCAGGGGTTATTGGTACAGCTGGGAGTATACAAGCATGGTAGCCATATGGTAATGTACAGCATTGATTATTGGTACAGCTGGGAGTATACAAGCATGGTAGCCATATGATAATGTACATCAGTGGTTATTGGTACAGCTAGGAGTATACAAGCATGGTAGCCATATGATAATGTACAGCAGGGGTTAGTGGTACAGCTGGGAATATACAAGCATGGTAGCCATATGATAATGTACAGAAGCGGTTATTGGTACAGCTGGGAGTATACAAGCATGGTAGCCATATGATAATGTAAAGCAGGGGTTATTGGTACAGCTGGGAATATACAAGCATGGTAGCCATATGATAATGTACAGCAGGGGTTATTGGTACAGCTGGGAGTATACAAGCATGGTAGTCATATGGTAATGTACAGCAGCGGTTATTGGTACAGCTGGGAGTATACAAACATGGTAGCTATATGATAATGTACAGCAGGGGTTAGTGGTACAGATGAATATACAAGCATGGTAGCCATATGATAATGTACAGCAGGGGTTAGTGGTACAGATGGGAGTATACAAGCATGGTAGCCATATGATAATGTACAGCAGGGGTTAGTGGTACAGCTGGGAATATACAAGCATGGTAGCCATATGTTAATGTACAGCATTGGTTATTGGTACAGCTGGGAGTATACAAGCATGGTAGCCATATGATAATGTACAGCAGGGGTTATTGGTACAGCTGAGAATATACAAGCATGGTAGCCATATGATAATGTATAGCAGGGGTTATTGGTACAGCTGGGAATATACAAGCATGGTAGCCATATGATAATGTACAGCAGGGGTTATTGGTACAGCTGGGAGTATACAAGCATGGTAGCCATATGATAATGTACAGCAGGGGTTATTGGTACAGCTGGGAATATACAAGCATGGTAGCCATATGATAATGTACAGCAGGGGTTATTGGTACAGCTGGGAATATACAAGCATGGTAGCCATATGATAATTTACAGCAGGGGTTATTGGTACAGCTGGGAGTATACAAGCATGGTAGCCATATGGTAATGTACAGCATTGATTATTGGTACAGCTGGGAGTATACAAGCATGGTAGCCATATGATAATGTACATCAGTGGTTATTGGTACAGCTAGGAGTATACAAGCATGGTAGCCATATGATAATGTACAGCAGGGGTTAGTGGTACAGCTGGGAGTATACAAACATGGTAGCCATATGATAATGTACAGCAGGGGTTATTGGTACAGCTGGGAGTATACAAGCATGGTAGTCATATGGTAATGTACAGCAGCGGTTATTGGTACAGCTGGGAGTATACAAACATGGTAGCTATATGATAATGTACAGCAGGGGTTAGTGGTACAGATGAATATACAAGCATGGTAGCCATATGATAATGTACAGCAGGGGTTAGTGGTACAGATGGGAATATACAAGCATGGTAGCCATATGATAATGTACAGCAGGGGTTAGTGGTACAGATGGGAATATACAAGCATGGTAGCCATATGATAATGTACAGCAGGGGTTAGTGGTACAGATGGGAGTATACAAGCATGGTAGCCATATGATAATGTACAGCAGGGGTTAGTGGTACAGCTGGGAATATACAAGCATGGTAGCCATATGGTAATGTACAGCATTGGTTATTGGTACAGCTGGGAGTATACAAGCATGGTAGCCATATGATAATGTACAGCAGGGGTTATTGGTACAGCTGGGAATATACAAGCATGGTAGCCATATGATAATGTACAGCAGGGGTTATTGGTACAGCTGGGAATATACAAGCATGGTAGCCATATGATAATGTACAGCAGGGGTTATTGGTACAGCTGGGAGTATACAAGTATGGTAGCCATATGATAATGTACAGCAGGGGTTATTGGTACAGCTGGGAATATACAAGCATGGTAGCCATATGATAATGTACAGCAGGGGTTATTGGTACAGTTGGGAATATACAAGCATGGTAGCCATATGATAATGTACAGCAGGGGTTATTGGTACAGCTGGGAGTATACAAGCATGGTAGCCATATGATAATGTACAGCAGGGGTTATTGGTACAGCTGGGAGTATACAAGCATGGTAGCCATATGGTAATGTACAGCAGCGGTTATTGGTACAGTTGGGAGTATACAAGCATGGTAGCCAGATGGTAATGTACAGCAGCGGTTATTGGTACAGCTGGGAGTATACAAGCATGGTAGCCATATGATAATGTACAGCAGGGGTTATTGGTACAGCTGGGAGTATACAAGCATGGTAGCCATATGATAATGTACAGCAGGGGTTATTGGTACAGCTGGGATTATACAAACATGGTAGCCATATGATAATGTACAGCAGCGGTTATTAGTACAGCTGGGAGAATACAAGCATGGTAGCCATATGATAATGTACAGCAGGGGTTATTGGTACAGCTGGGAGTATACAAGCATGGTAGCCATATGATAATGTACAGCAGCGGTTATTAGTACAGCTGGGAGTATACAAGCATGGTAGCTATATGATAATGTACAGCAGCGGTTATTAGTACAGCTGGGAGTATACAAGCATGGTAGCCATATGGTAATGTACAGCAGCGGTTATTAGTACAGCTGGGAGTATACAAGCATGGTAGCCATATGATAATGTACAGCAGCGGTTATTAGTACAGCTGGGAGTATACAAGCATGGTAGCCATATGGTAATGTACAGCAGCGGGTATTGGTACAGTTGTGAGTATACAAGCATGGTAGTCATATGATAATCTACAGCAGCGGTTATTGGTACAGCTGGGAGTTTACAAGCATGGTACCCATATGATAATCTACAGCAGCGGTTACTGGTACAGCTGGGAGTATACAAGCATGGTAGCCATATGATAATGTACAGCAGGGGTTAGTGGTACAGATGGGAATATACAAGCATGGTAGCCATATGATAATGTACAGCAGGGGTTAGTGGTACAGATGGGAGTATACAAGCATGGTAGCCATATGATAATGTACAGCAGGGGTTAGTGGTACAGCTGGGAATATACAAGCATGGTAGCCATATGTTAATGTACAGCATTGGTTATTGGTACAGCTGGGAGTATACAAGCATGGTAGCCATATGATAATGTACAGCAGGGGTTATTGGTACAGCTGGGAATATACAAGCATGGTAGCCATATGATAATGTATAGCAGGGGTTATTGGTACAGCTGGGAATATACAAGCATGGTAGCCATATGATAATGTACAGCAGGGGTTATTGGTACAGCTGGGAGTATACAAGCATGGTAGCCATATGATAATGTACAGCAGGGGTTATTGGTACAGCTGGGAATATACAAGCATGGTAGCCATATGATAATGTACAGCAGGGGTTATTGGTACAGCTGGGAATATACAAGCATGGTAGCCATATGATAATTTACAGCAGGGGTTATTGGTACAGCTGGGAGTATACAAGCATGGTAGCCATATGGTAATGTACAGCATTGATTATTGGTACAGCTGGGAGTATACAAGCATGGTAGCCATATGATAATGTACATCAGTGGTTATTGGTACAGCTAGGAGTATACAAGCATGGTAGCCATATGATAATGTACAGCAGGGGTTAGTGGTACAGCTGGGAATATACAAGCATGGTAGCCATATGATAATGTACAGAAGCGGTTATTGGTACAGCTGGGAGTATACAAGCATGGTAGCCATATGATAATGTAAAGCAGGGGTTATTGGTACAGCTGGGAATATACAAGCATGGTAGCCATATGATAATGTACAGCAGGGGTTATTGGTACAGCTGGGAGTATACAAGCATGGTAGTCATATGGTAATGTACAGCAGCGGTTATTGGTACAGCTGGGAGTATACAAACATGGTAGCTATATGATAATGTACAGCAGGGGTTAGTGGTACAGATGAATATACAAGCATGGTAGCCATATGATAATGTACAGCAGGGGTTAGTGGTACAGATGGGAATATACAAGCATGGTAGCCATATGATAATGTACAGCAGGGGTTAGTGGTACAGATGGGAATATACAAGCATGGTAGCCATATGATAATGTACAGCAGGGGTTAGTGGTACAGATGGGAGTATACAAGCATGGTAGCCATATGATAATGTACAGCAGGGGTTAGTGGTACAGCTGGGAATATACAAGCATGGTAGCCATATGGTAATGTACAGCATTGGTTATTGGTACAGCTGGGAGTATACAAGCATGGTAGCCATATGATAATGTACAGCAGGGGTTATTGGTACAGCTGGGAATATACAAGCATGGTAGCCATATGATAATGTACAGCAGGGGTTATTGGTACAGCTGGGAATATACAAGCATGGTAGCCATATGATAATGTACAGCAGGGGTTATTGGTACAGCTGGGAGTATACAAGCATGGTAGCCATATGATAATGTACAGCAGGGGTTATTGGTACAGCTGGGAATATACAAGCATGGTAGCCATATGATAATGTACAGCAGGGGTTATTGGTACAGCTGGGAATATACAAGCATGGTAGCCATATGATAATGTACAGCAGGGGTTATTGGTACAGCTGGGAGTATACAAGCATGGTAGCCATATGATAATGTACAGTAGGGGTTATTGGTATAGCTGGGAGTATACAAGCATGGTAGCCATATGGTAATGTACAGCAGCGGTTATTGGTACAGTTGGGAGTATACAAGCATGGTAGCCAGATGGTAATGTACAGCAGCGGTTATTGGTACAGCTGGGAGTATACAAGCATGGTAGCCATATGGTAATGTACAGCATTGATTATTGGTACAGCTGGGAATATACAAGCATGGTAGCCATATGATAATGTACAGCAGGGGTTATTGGTACAGCTGGGAGTATACAAGCATGGTAGCCATATGATAATGTACAGCAGGGGTTATTGGTACAGCTGGGAATATACAAGCATGGTAGCCATATGATAATGTACAGCAGGGGTTATTGGTACAGCTGGGAGTATACAAGCATGGTAGCCATATGGTAATGTACAGCAGCGGTTATTGGTACAGTTGGGAGTATACAAGCATGGTAGCCAGATGGTAATGTACAGCAGCGGTTATTGGTACAGCTGGGAGTATACAAGCATGGTAGCCATATGGTAATGTACAGCATTGATTATTGGTACAGCTGGGAATATACAAGCATGGTAGCCATATGATAATGTACAGCAGGGGTTATTGGTACAGCTGGGAGTATACAAGCATGGTAGCCATATGATAATGTACAGCAGGGGTTATTGGTACAGCTGGGAATATACAAGCATGGTAGCCATATGATAATGTACAGCAGGGGTTATTGGTACAGCTGGGAATATACAAGCATGGTAGCAATATGATAACGTACAGCAGGGGTTATTGGAACAGCTGGGAGTATACAAGCATGGTAGCCATATGGTAATGTACAGCATTGATTATTGGTACAGCTGGGAGTATACAAGCATGGTAGCCATATGATAATATACAGCAGGGGTTATTGGTACAGCTGGGAGTATACAAGCATGGTAGCCATATGGTAATGTACAGCAGCGGTTATTGGTACAGTTGGGAGTATACAAGCATGGTAGCCAGATGGTAATGTACAGCAGCGGTTATTGGTACAGCTGGGAGTATACAAGCATGGTAGCCATATGGTAATGTACAGCAGCGGTTATTGGTACAGCTGGGAGTATACAAGCATGGTAGCCATATGATAATGTACAGCATTGGTTATTGGTACAGCTGGGAGTATCCAAGCATAGTAGCCATATGGTAATGTACAGCAGCGGGTATTGGTACAGTTGTGAGTATACAAGCATGGTAGTCATATGATAATCTACAGCAGCGGTTATTGGTACAGCTGGGAGTATACAAGCATGGTAGCCATATGATAATCTACAGCAGCGGTTATTGGTACAGTTGGGAGTATACAAGCATGGTAGCCATATGATAATGTACAGCAGGGGTTATTGGTACAGCTGGGAGTATACAAGCATGGCAGCCATATGGTAATGTACAGCAGCAGTTATTAGTACAGCTGGGAGTATACAAGCATGGTAGCCATATGATAATGTACAGCAGGGGTTATTGGTACAGCTCGGAGCATACAAGCATGGTAGCCATATGGTAATGTACAGCAGCGGTTATTGGTACAGCTGGGAGTATACAAGCATGGTAGCCATATGGTAATGTACAACAGCGGTTATTGGTACAGCTGGGAGTATACAAGCATGTCAGCCATATGGTAATGTACAGCAGCGGTTATTGGTACAGCTGGGAATATACAAGCATGGTAGCCATATGGTAATGTACAGCAGCGGTGAATGGGAGTATACAAGCATGGTAGCCATATGATAATGTACAGCAGGGGTTATCGGTACAGTAGGCAGTATACAAGCATGGTAGTCATATGATAATGTACAGCAGCGGTTATTGGTACAGCTAGGAGTATACAAGCATGGTAGCCATATGATAATGTACAGCAGAGGTTACTGGTACAGCTGGGAGTATACAAGCATGGTAGCCATATGATAATGTACAGCGGAGGTTATTGGTACAGCTGGGAGTATACAAACATGGTAGCCATATGATAATGTACAGCAGCAGTTATTGGTACAGCTGGGAGTATACAAGCATGGTAGCCATATGATAATGTACAGCAGCAGTTATTGGTACAGCTAGGAGTATACAAGCATGGTAGCCATATGATAATGTACAATAGCAGTTATTGGTACAGCTGGGAGTATGCAAACATGGTAGCCATATGGTAATGTAAAGCAGCAGTTATTGGTACAGCTGGGAGTATACAAGCATGGTAGCCATATGATAATGTACAGCAGTGGTTATTGGTACAGTTGGGAGTATACAAACATGGTAGCCATATGATAATGTACAGCAGCGGTTATTGGTACAGCTGGGAGTATACAAGCATGGTAGCCATATGATAATGTACAGCAGCGGTGAATCTGAGTATACAAGCATGGTAGCCATATGATAATGTACAGCAGGGGTGAATGGGAGTATACAAGCATGGTAGCCATATGATAATGTACAGCAGGGGTTATTGGTACAGTAGGCAGTATACAAGCATGGTAGTCATATGATAATGTACAGCAGCGGTTATTGGTACAGCTAGGAGTATACAAGCATGGTAGCCATATGATAATGTACAGCAGAGGTTACTGGTACAGCTGGGAGTATACAAGCATGGTAGCCATATGATAATGTACAGCAGAGGTTATTGGTACAGCTGGGAGTATACAAACATGGTAGCCATATGATAATGTACAGCAGCAGTTATTGGTACAGCTGGGAGTACACAAGCAGGGTAGCCTTATGATAATGTACAGCAGCAGTTATTGGTACAGCTAGGAGTATACAAGCATGGTAGCCATATGAAATTTACAATAGCAGTTATTGGTACAGCTGGGAGTATGCAAACATGGTAGCCATATGATAATGTAAAGTAGCAGTTATTGGTACAGCTGGGAGTATACAAGCATGGTAGCCATATGATAATGTACAGCAGTGGTTATTAGTACAGTTGGGAGTATACAAACATGGTAGCCATATGATAATGTACAGCAGCGGTTATTGGTACAGCTGGGAGTATACAAGCATGGTAGCCATATGATAATGTACAGCAGGGGTTATTGGTACAGCTGGGAGTATACAAGCATGGTAGCCATATGATAATGTACAGCAGGGGTTATTGGTACAGCTGGGATTATACAAACATGGTAGCCATATGATAATGTACAGCAGCGGTTATTAGTACAGCTGGGAGAATACAAGCATGGTAGCCATATGATAATGTACAGCAGGGGTTATTGGTACAGCTGGGAGTATACAAGCATGGTAGCCATATGATAATGTACAGCAGCGGTAATTAGTACAGCTGGGAGTATACAAGCATGGTAGCCATATGATAATGTACAGCAGCGGTTATTAGTACAGCTGGGAGTATACAAGCATGGTAGCCATATGGTAATGTACAGCAGCGGTTATTAGTACAGCTGGGAGTATACAAGCATGGTAGCCATATGATAATGTACAGCAGCGGTTATTGGTACAGCTGGGAGTATACAAGCATGGTAGCCATATGGTAATGTACAGCAGCGGTTATTAGTACAGCTGGGAGTATACAAGCATGGTAGCCATATGATAATGTACAGCAGCGGTTATTAGTACAGCTGGGAGTATACAAGCATGGTAGCCATATGTTAATGTACAGCAGCGGTTATTAGTACAGCTGGGAGTATACAAGCATGGTAGCCATATGATAATGTACAGCAGCGGTTATTAGTACAGCTGGGAGTATACAAGCATGGTAGCCATATGGTAATGTACAGCAGCGGTTATTGGTACAGTTGGGAGTATACAAGCATGGTAGCCAGATGGTAATGTACAGCAGCGGTTATTGGTACAGCTGGGAGTATACAAGCATGGTAGCCATATGGTAATGTACAGCATTGATTATTGGTACAGCTGGGAATATACAAGCATGGTAGCCATATGATAATGTACAGCAGGGGTTATTGGTACAGCTGGGAGTATACAAGCATGGTAGCCATATGATAATGTACAGCAGGGGTTATTGGTACAGCTGGGAATATACAAGCATGGTAGCCATATGATAATGTACAGCAGGGGTTATTGGTACAGCTGGGAATATACAAGCATGGTAGCAATATGATAATGTACAGCAGGGGTTATTGGAACAGCTGGGAGTATACAAGCATGGTAGCCATATGGTAATGTACAGCATTGATTATTGGTACAGCTGGGAGTATACAAGCATGGTAGCCATATGATAATATACAGCAGGGGTTATTGGTACAGCTGGGAGTATACAAGCATGGTAGCCATATGGTAATGTACAGCAGCGGTTATTGGTACAGTTGGGAGTATACAAGCATGGTAGCCAGATGGTAATGTACAGCAGCGGTTATTGGTAAAGCTGGGAGTATACAAGCATGGTAGCCATATGGTAATGTACAGCAGCGGTTATTGGTACAGCTGGGAGTATACAAGCATGGTAGCCATATGATAATGTACAGCATTGGTTATTGGTACAGCTGGGAGTATCCAAGCATAGTAGCCATATGGTAATGTACAGCAGCGGGTATTGGTACAGTTGTGAGTATACAAGCATGGTAGTCATATGATAATCTACAGCAGCGGTTATTGGTACAGCTGGGAGTATACAAGCATGGTAGCCATATGATAATCTACAGCAGCGGTTATTGGTACAGTTGGGAGTATACAAGCATGGTAGCCATATGATAATGTACAGCAGGGGTTATTGGTACAGCTGGGAGTATACAAGCATGGCAGCCATATGGTAATGTACAGCAGCAGTTATTAGTACAGCTGGGAGTATACAAGCATGGTAGCCATATGATAATGTACAGCAGGGGTTATTGGTACAGCTCGGAGCATACAAGCATGTTAGCCATATGGTAATGTACAGCAGCGGTTATTGGTACAGCTGGGAGTATACAAGCATGGTAGCCATATGGTAATGTACAACAGCGGTTATTGGTACAGCTGGGAGTATACAAGCATGTCAGCCATATGGTAATGTACAGCAGCGGTTATTGGTACAGCTGGGAATATACAAGCATGGTAGCCATATGGTAATGTACAGCAGCGGTGAATGGGAGTATACAAGCATGGTAGCCATATGATAATGTACAGCAGGGGTTATTGGTACAGTAGGCAGTATACAAGCATGGTAGTCATATGATAATGTACAGCAGCGGTTATTGGTACAGCTAGGAGTATACAAGCATGGTAGCCATATGATAATGTACAGCAGATGTTACTGGTACAGCTGGGAGTATACAAGCATGGTAGCCATATGATAATGTACAGCGGAGGTTATTGGTACAGCTGGGAGTATACAAACATGGTAGCCATATGATAATGTACAGCAGCAGTTATTGGTACAGCTGGGAGTATACAAGCATGGTAGCCATATGATAATGTACAGCAGCAGTTATTGGTACAGCTAGGAGTATACAAGCATGGTAGCCATATGATAATGTACAATAGCAGTTATTGGTACAGCTGGGAGTATGCAAACATGGTAGCCATATGGTAATGTAAAGCAGCAGTTATTGGTACAGCTGGGAGTATACAAGCATGGTAGCCATATGATAATGTACAGCAGTGGTTATTGGTACAGTTGGGAGTATACAAACATGGTAGCCATATGATAATGTACAGCAGCGGTTATTGGTACAGCTGGGAGTATACAAGCATGGTAGCCATATGATAATGTACAGCAGCGGTGAATCTGAGTATACAAGCATGGTAGCCATATGATAATGTACAGCAGGGGTGAATGGGAGTATACAAGCATGGTAGCCATATGATAATGTACAGCAGGGGTTATTGGTACAGTAGGCAGTATACAAGCATGGTAGTCATATGATAATGTACAGCAGCGGTTATTGGTACAGCTAGGAGTATACAAGCATGGTAGCCATATGATAATGTACAGCAGAGGTTACTGGTACAGCTGGGAGTATACAAGCATGGTAGCCATATGATAATGTACAGCAGAGGTTATTGGTACAGCTGGGAGTATACAAACATGGTAGCCATATGATAATGTACAGCAGCAGTTATTGGTACAGCTGGGAGTACACAAGCAGGGTAGCCTTATGATAATGTACAGCAGCAGTTATTGGTACAGCTAGGAGTATACAAGCATGGTAGCCATATGAAATTTACAATAGCAGTTATTGGTACAGCTGGGAGTATGCAAACATGGTAGCCATATGATAATGTAAAGCAGCAGTTATTGGTACAGCTGGGAGTATACAAGCATGGTAGCCATATGATAATGTACAGCAGTGGTTATTAGTACAGTTGGGAGTATACAAACATGGTAGCCATATGATAATGTACAGCAGCGGTTATTGGTACAGCTGGGAGTATACAAGCATGGTAGCCATATGATAATGTACAGCAGGGGTTATTGGTACAGCTGGGAGTATACAAGCATGGTAGCCATATGATAATGTACAGCAGGGGTTATTGGTACAGCTGGGATTATACAAACATGGTAGCCATATGATAATGTACAGCAGCGGTTATTAGTACAGCTGGGAGAATACAAGCATGGTAGCCATATGATAATGTACAGCAGGGGTTATTGGTACAGCTGGGAGTATACAAGCATGGTAGCCATATGATAATGTACAGCAGCGGTTATTAGTACAGCTGGGAGTATACAAGCATGGTAGCCATATGATAATGTACAGCAGCGGTTATTAGTACAGCTGGGAGTATACAAGCATGGTAGCCATATGGTAATGTACAGCAGCGGTTATTAGTACAGCTGGGAGTATACAAGCATGGTAGCCATATGATAATGTACAGCAGCGGTTATTAGTACAGCTGGGAGTATACAAGCATGGTAGCCATATGGTAATGTACAGCAGCGGGTATTGGTACAGTTGTGAGTATACAAGCATGGTAGTCATATGATAATCTACAGCAGCGGTTATTGGTACAGCTGGGAGATTACAAGCATGGTACCCATATGATAATCTACAGCAGCGGTTACTGGTACAGCTGGGAGTATACAAGCATGGTAGCCATATGATAATGTACAGCAGGCGTTATTGGTACAGCTGGAAGTATACAAGCATGGTAGCCATATGATAATGTACAGCAGCAGTTATTAGTACAGCTGGGAGTATACAAGCATGGTAGCCATATGATAATGTACAGCAGGGGTTATTGGTACAGCTGGGAGTATACAAGCATGGTAGCCATATGGTAATGTACAGCAGCGGTTATTGGTACAGCTGGGAGTATACAAGCATGGTAGCCATATGATAATCTACAGCAGCGGTTATTGGTACAGCTGGGAGTATACAAGCATGGTAGCCATATGATAATCTACAGCAGCGGTTATTGGTACAGCTGGGAGTATACAAGCAGGGTAGCCATATGGTAATGTACAGCAGCTGGTATTGGTACAGTTGGGAGTATACAGGCATGGAAGCCATATGATAATCTACAGCAGCGGTTATTGGTACAGCTGGGAGTATACAAGCATGGTAGCCATATGATAATGTACAGCAGGGGTTATTGGTACAGCTGGGAGTATACAAGCATGGTAGCCATATGATAATGTACAGCAGGGGTAATTGGTACAGCTGGGAATATACAGGCATGGTAGCCATATGATAATGTACAGCAGGGGTTATTGGTACAGCTGGGAGTACACAAGCATGGTAGCCATATGGTAATGTACAAAATATAAAAATATATAATTAGTGCGCCAGTGGTCTGATTGTTGCTAACACTATAAATATAAATATATAGTGTATATAGATGATCCAAATAGTGATAGTTTAAGGAATATTAAATAAAACAAAATAAAGTGATTCCTAGGCCAAAAACTCAAATAACAGTGAATGTTAGTGTGTAAATGTGATTTTGACAATATAACCCTTATCATAAAAGGGGTACTAGCATAACAAGCAAAGCAATGGTCTTATATTAGACACAAAGTTGTAATAATAACGTCCCAAAAATAAATTTCTTGTGATTATAGTTGTGGTGGATGTAATGTCCAAATCACAGGAGGCAAGCACTTCTTCAAACGATCCCTGTTGGTGACCCAGGGGTAGATACTAAATAGATAAGGAGATAAAAGAAGGCGCCTTCTTTTATCTCCTTATCTATATGGTAATGTACAACAGCGGTTATTGGTACAGCTGGGAGTATACAAGCATGTCAGCCATATGGTAATGTACAGCAGCGGTTATTGGTACAGCTGGGAGTATACAAGCATGGTAGCCATATGGTAATGTACAGCAGCGGTGAATGGGAGTATACAAGCATGGTAGCCATATGATAATGTACAGCAGGGGTTATTGGTACAGTAGGCAGTATACAAGCATGGTAGTCATATGATAATGTACAGCAGCGGTTATTGGTACAGCTAGGAGTATACAAGCATGGTAGCCATATGATAATGTACAGCAGAGGTTACTGGTACAGCTGGGAGTATACAAGCATGGTAGCCATATGATAATGTACAGCAGAGGTTATTGGTACAGCTGGGAGTATACAAACATGGTAGCCATATGATAATGTACAGCAGAGGTTACTGGTACAGCTGGGAGTATACAAGCATGGTAGCCATATGATAATGTACAGCAGAGGTTATTGGTACAGCTGGGATTATACAAACATGGTAGCCATATGATAATGTACAGCAGCAGTTATTGGTACAGCTGGGAGTATACAAGCATGGTAGCCATATGATAATGTACAGCAGCAGTTATTGGTACAGCTAGGAGTATACAAGCATGGTAGCCATATGATAATGTACAATAGCAGTTATTGGTACAGCTGGGAGTATGCAAACATGGTAGCCATATGATAATGTAAAGCAGCAGTTATTGGTACAGCTGGGAGTATACAAGCATGGTAGCCATATGATAATGTACAGCAGTGGTTATTGGTACAGTTGGGAGTATACAAACATGGTAGCCATATGATAATGTACAGCAGCGGTTATTGGTACAGCTGGGAGTATAAAAGCATGGTAGCCATATGATAATGTACAGCAGGGGTTATTGGTACAGTTGGGAGTATACAAGCATGGTAGCCATATGATAATGTACAGCAGGGGTTATTGGTACAGCTGGGAGTATACAAACATGGTAGCCATATGATAATGTACAGCAGCGGTTATTAGTACAGCTGGGAGAATACAAGCATGGTAGCCATATGATAATGTACAGCAGGGGTTATTGGTACAGCTGGGAGTATACAAGCATGGTAGCCATATGATAATGCACAGCAGCGGTTATTAGTACAGCTGGGAGTATACAAGCATGGTAGCCATATGATAATGTACAGCAGCGGTTATTAGTACAGCTGGGAGTATACAAGCATGGTAGCCATATGGTAATGTACAGCAGCGGTTATTAGTACAGCTGGGAGTATACAAGCATGGTAGCCATATGATAATGTACAGCAGCGGTTATTAGTACAGCTGGGAGTATACAAGCATGGTAGCCATACGATAATGTGCAGCAGCGGTTATTAGTACAGCTGGGAGTATACAAGCATGGTAGCCATATGGTAATGTACAGCAGCGGGTATTGGTACAGTTATGAGTATACAAGCATGGTAGTCATATGATAATCTACAGCAGCGGTTATTGGTACAGCTGAGAGTATACAAGCATGGTACCCATATGATAATCTACAGCAGCGGTTACTGGTACAGCTGGGAGTATACAAGCATGGTAGCCATATGATAATGTACAGCAGGGGTTATTGGTACAGCTGGGAGTATACAAGCATGGTAGCCATATGATAATGTACAGCAGCAGTTATTAGTACAGCTGGGAGTATACAAGCATGGTAGCCATATGATAATGTACAGCAGGGGTTATTGGTACAGCTGGGAGTATACAAGCATGGTAGCCATATGGTAATGTACAGCAGCGGTTATTGGTACAGCTGGGAGTATACAAGCATGGTAGCCATATGATAATCTACAGCAGCGGTTATTGGTACAGCTGGGAGTATACAAGCATGGTAGCCATATGATAATCTACAGCAGCGGTTATTGGTACAGCTGGGAGTATACAAGCAGGGTAGCCATATGGTAATGTACAGCAGCGGGTATTGGTACAGTTGGGAGTATACAGGCATGGTAGCCATATGATAATCTACAGCAGCGGTTATTGGTACAGCTGGGAGTATACAAGCATGGTAGCCATATGATAATGTACAGCAGGGGTTATTGGTACAGCTGGGAGTATACAAGCATGGTAGCCATATGATAATCTACAGCAGGGGTTATTGGTACAGCTGGGAATATACAGGCATGGTAGCCATATGATAATGTACAGCAGGGGTTATTGGTACAGCTGGGAGTATACAAGCATGGTAGCCATATGATAATGTACAGCAGCGGTTATTGGTACAGCTAGGAGTATACAAGCATGGTAGCCATATGGTAATTTACAGCAGCAGTTATTAGTACAGCTGGGAGTATACAAGCATGGTAGCCATATGGTAATGTACAGCAGCAGTTATTAGTACTGCTGGGAGTATACAAGCATGGTAGCCATATGGGAATGTACAGCAGCGGTTATTGGTACAGTTGGGAGTATACAAGCATGGTAGCCATATGATAATGTACAGCAGCGGTTATTGGTACAGTTGGGAGTATACAAGCATGGTAGCCATTCGATAATGTACAGCAGAAATTATTGGTACAGCTGGGAGTATACAAGCATGGTAGCCATTCGATAATGTACAGCAGCGATTATTGGTACAGCTGGGAGTATACAAGCATGGTAGCCATATGATAATGTACAGCAGCGGTTATTGGTACAGTTGGGAGCATACAAGCATGGTAGCCATTCGATAATGTACAGCAGCAATTATTGGTACAGCTGGGAGTATACAAGCATGGTAGCCATTCGATAATGTACAGCAGCGATTATTGGTACAGCTGGGAGTATACAAGCATTGTAGCCATATGATAATGTACAGCAGCGGTTACTGGTACAGCTTGGAGTATAAAAGCATGGTAGCCATATGATAATGTACAGCAGCGGTTATTAGTACAGCTGGGAGTATACAAGCATGGTAGCCATTCAATAATGTACAGCAGCAATTATTGGTACAGCTGGGAGTATACAAGCATGGTAGCCATTCGATAATGTACAGCAGCGATTATTGGTACAGCTGGGAGTATACAAGCATGGTAGCCATATGATAATGTACAGCAGAGGTTATTGGTACAGCTGGGAGTATACAAGCATGATAGCCATATTCTAATGTACAGCAGCGGTTATTTGTACGGCTGGGAGTATACAAGCATGGTAGCCATATGGTAATGTACAGCAGTGGTTCTTGGTACAGCTGGGAGTATACAAACATGGTAGCCATATGGTAATGTACAGCAGGGGTTATTGGTACAGCTGGGAGTATACAAGCATGGTAGCCATATGATAATGTACAGCAGGGGTTATTGGTAGAGCTGGTAGTATACAAGCATGGTAGCCATATGGTAATGTATATCAGGGGTTATTGGTACAGCTAGGAGTATACAAGCATGGTAGCCATATGGTAATGTACAGCAGCGGTTATTGGTACAGTTGGGAGTAAACAAGCATGGTAGCCATTCAGTAATGTACAGCAGTGGTTATTGGTACAGCTGGGAGTATACAAGCATGGTAGCCATATGATATGTACAGTAGCGGTTATTGGTACAGCTGGGAGTATACAAGCATGGTAGCCATATGGTAATGTACAGCAGCGGTTATTGGTACAGCTGGGAGTATACAAGCATGGTAGCCATATGATAATGTACAGCAGCGGTTATTGGTACAGCTGGGAGTATACAAGCATGGTAGCCATATGGTAATGTACAGCAGCGGTTATTGGTACAGATGGGAGTATACAAGCATGGTAGCCATATGATAATGTACAGCAGGGGTTATTGGTACAGCTGGGAGTATACAAGCATGGTAGACATATGATAATGTACAGCAGCGGTTATTGGTACAGTTGGGAGTATACAAGCATGGTAGCCATATGATAATGTACAGCAGCGGTTATTGGTATAGTTGGGAGTATATAAGCATGGTAGCCATATGATAATGTACAGCAGCGGGTATTGGTACAGTTGGGAGTATATAAGCATGGTAGCCATATGATAATGTATAGCAGCGGTTATTGGTACAGTTGGGAGTATACAAGCATGGTAGCCATATGATAATGTACAGCAGCGGGTATTGGTACAGTTGGGAGTATACAAGCATGGTAGCCATATGATAATGTACAGCAGCGGTTATTGGTACAGCTGGGAGTATACAAGCATGGTAGCCATATGGTAATGTACAGCAGCGGTTATTGGTACAGCTGGGAGTATACAAGCATGGTAGCCATATGCTAATGTACAGCAGCGGTTATTGGTACAGTTGGGAGTATACAAGCATGGAAGCCATATGGTAATGTACAGCATTGGTTATCGGTACAGCTGGGAGTATACAGGCATGGTAGCCATATGATAATGTACAGCAGTGGTTATTGATACAGCTGGGAGTATACAAGCATGGAAGCCATATGGTAATGTACAGCATTGGTTATCGGTACAGCTGGGAGTATACAGGCATGGTAGCCATATGATAATGTACAGCAGTGGTTATTGGTACAGCTGGGAGTAGACAAGCATGGTAGCCATATGATAATGTACAGCAGTGGTTATTGGTACAGCTGGGAGTATACAAGCATGGTAGCCATATGGTAATGTACAGCAGCGGGTATTGGTACAGCTGGGAATATACAAGCATGGTAGCCATATGGTAATGTACAGCAGCGGTTATTGGTACAGCTGGGAGTAGACAAGCATGGTAGCCATATGGTAATGTACAGCATTGGTTATTGGTACAGCTGGGAGTATACAAGCATGGTAGCCATATGATAATGTACAGCAGCGGTTATTGGTACAGCTGGGAGTATACAAGCATGGTAGCCATATGGTAATGTACAGCAGCGGTTATTGGTACAGCTGGGAGTATACAAGCATGGTAGCCATATGATAATGTACAGCAGCGGTTTTTGGTACAGCTGGGAGTATACAAGCATGTTAGCCATATGGTAATGTACAGCAGCGGGTATTGGTACAGTTGGGAGTATACAAGCATGGTAGCCATATGGTAATGTACAGCAGCAGTTATTGGTACAGCTGGGAGTATACAAGCATGGTAGCCTTATGATAATGTACAGCAGGGGTTATTGGTACAGCTGGGAGTATACAAACATGGTAGCCATATGATAATGTACAGCAGGGGTTATTGGTACAGCTGGGAGTATACAAGCATGGTAGCCATATGATAATGTACAGCAGCAGTTATTGGTACAGCTGGGAGTATACAAGCATGGTAGCCATATGGTAATGTACAGCAGCAGTTATTGGTACAGCTGGGAATATACAAGCATGGTAGCCATATGGTAATGTACAGCAGCTGTTAATGGTACAGCTGGGAGTATACAAGCATGGTAGCCATATGATAATGTACAGCAGTGGTTATTGGTACAGCTGGGAGTATACAAGCATGGTAGCCATATGATAATGTACAGCAGCGGTTATTGGTACAGTTGGGAGTATACAAGCATGGCAGCCATATGATAATGTACAGCAGCGGTTATTGGTACAGTTGGGAGTATTAGAATTTTAGTAATTCCCCTAAGAAAAGGGGATTTACGTTTGGGGACAGGTCAAAGTTTCCCAAAATTATCCCAACAGGGTAGGCCTATGTATCCCTGGAGGGCAGTGCCTGATACCTGGTTTAATATCAAAGAAATATAAGGAAAGAAAAGAAGGTATCTTGTGGCACACTTAAATGGAAAACTTTATTTTCGATCTGATATTGTAGAAAAGGCACTAAGGAAAAGATTAAAATATAACTTTTATTGATATCTTTAAAATATTTAAATGACAAGAAAACAAAACATATAAAATGGGGAGATTTGATGTTTTCAAAAAATGTATCCCAAATGGTACTAAATTGTCATTTGTAAGTCACATAGGAACAGCTAGATAAATGCTGTTTAATAAATAGCCTCTATCAATCTATATTTAGTTTTCTATTACCATGGGAATTTATTTATATTCATTAGTTTCAAATTTCCCTAGAGATGATCTAAGTCATCCAACATAACTTGCTTATGGTAAAAATAGGTGTGAAAGGAACATTAAAATTGCTGTGTCAGGGATCACACAGGGGGATAGTGTATAACTTATTGGTGTGAATTGCGATCTCGATTTGATGGGGAATCAAATATGTAATATTATATTCCAAACTAGTTGTAAATTACTGGTGGCTGAGTGAGGTGCTTAAACAATTTTGCAGCATTGTCCCAACCCAAAAACTAACTGGTTTGGTTTGGACCACAAGATAGCATGAGTAATGCCTAATAAATTCTTAAATATACAGATTGCCCCCAAAAAAAAAAAAAAAAAAAAAAAAAAAAAAAAAAAAAAAAAAAAAAAAAAAAAAAAAAAAAAATAAAAAAAAAAAAAAAATTGCACAGTGTTAAGTGTAAATACCCCCCTGAGAAGTTAAGGTATTATTGGAGACGTCTTCCAATAATATGATAGTGTTCTGTGACACAGCTTGTTTTTATTAAAATGATATATATATGCGCTTCTCGTTATACATAAGGGGAATAACCCCTAGATTAGAATATTCTAAATCAATATATTTCAGCTTAGAACCCGTTAATGGGTGATGGACAGAGTATCACTTGGTTAAAGGTAGTGAATAAGGCTATCGTAAGTAAGGCTATCAAAAAATATAGGAACACTGTGGATACTCCACAATCCTATAATGACCATATACTATGATTTTGACCATATACTATGATTTTACAATAGTTTACCAGCAAGTTTTTTAACCGCTAAGCTACCCACCAAGTTTACCCACCAAGTTTAAGCTAAATTGCCGACATACGGCCAACAAAATTAAGAAATTTCTATTTTAAACATAGAGCATAAGGAGAAGCAGAGCGAACGCCTGACGCGCGTTTCGCCTACTGCTTTGTCAAAGGCGCCGAACGTCCTTTGTGCCTCCTCATTTATATTTACGCCAGCCAATCAAAAAAGAGGTGTGTGTAAAGCACGTGATAGGGGTAACCAATCCTAAGGCATTGGTAACGTCATTGGAAATAGTTGTATATTACTGGGTTAGGGAGATGGAGGTGTGTAATATAGCCGGCCAATCAGGTTACAATCACCGGCCCAAATGTAAACAAAAGGTTAGGAATAGGATTTTCACAGATCACGTATATATTGCTTTGTGTTACGCAAATGTTAGTTATTACGGAATACTTATGAAGTGCGTCCCATTGACAATCGCCTATGCTGAGCGTACACATGCATATCTTAGATGTTGTGATCGGATGAAAACCGTACTAATACTTGGTATTAATGTGAGTTGCCTCATCTTTTGAGAAGCTTATCCGTGTTTACACACCTTAGACAATATTAACCACTTGTATTAATTCCGTTATTCTGTTAAACTGGTATCTTAAACGGATGTATCTTATTCTAAAAAATGGGCAGTGCTGATTATTTGGGAAAATCTTTTATGTGAACATCTTTAGGAAAAACAATATATTTAATATCTGTCAGAAAAAGAATTTATTAAAATAATTGGGTTCTGATCTCGTGTCCCACATGTGTATTAACACATCCACACGGATGTGTAGCTTGTGCATAAATGCTCTTTTTGAAAAAGTAATCTGTTTGTCAATATGTTCGTTTCTTTATATTAAATACCTAAAGTATTAAATTATTAGATTCTGTTTTGATCTTTTTGTTTTTAAAACATCCTTATTTATATGTTTACCATGTTCACACAGAATTGTTGTTACGATATAGATGGATGGATCAGTGTTTATCACTGTCCATTCTTTCTTCTTACTATCCATATTCATGTGTTTTTTACATGTTCATAATTGTTTGTTACTTATATCTAGGTACCGTTATGTTAGGATATTAACAAGAGTGTTAACTCCCAATAGTTCTATGACATAACTTGATTGTATAGATCAATGATTATCATTTTCATATGAAGAGATCTTAAATTGGGATATTAAAAGGGCACCTCTGGAGGTTTGAGGTCATCTATGCTTACTCTGTATAGATATCTGGATATCAAGAGAATGTGGTAGAACTCTATTATGGTATAACAACTCAGATATAGCTAAATTATGTAGGTTCCCCTGTGTGGTTATGCTAATTGTTTATTCTTATACCTGTTGTATGTTATAACTACCCATACTCATGTATTGACATACACCATTTCTTGGTTTTCTGATGTTATCATCCATTGGATCAGAAACAAATATATGTCATTGTATGTGAGATTATCTATACTCTCTGATTCAACATTATTGAACATATAATCTGTGGCATCTTTCTGATTCTCATACATGTATATGGGAAGGATCAGTGTGGTCTATAAGTATGATCGTTTCATAAGTATGAACTAAAAGATAGTTTTTTTTTTTTGGGGGCAATCTGTATATTTAAGAATTTATTAGGCATTACTCATGCTATCTTGTGGTCCAAACCAAACCAGTTAGTTTTTGGGTTGGGACAATGCTGCAAAATTGTTTAAGCACCTCACTCAGCCACCAGTAATTTACAACTAGTTTGGAATATAATATTACATATTTGATTCCCCATCAAATCGAGATCGCAATTCACACCAATAAGTTATACACTATCCCCCTGTGTGATCCCTGACACAGCAATTTTAATGTTCCTTTCACACCTATTTTTACCATAAGCAAGTTATGTTGGATGACTTAGATCATCTCTAGGGAAATTTGAAACTAATGAATATAAATAAATTCCCATGGTAATAGAAAACTAAATATAGATTGATAGAGGCTATTTATTAAACAGCATTTATCTAGCTGTTCCTATGTGACTTACAAATGACAATTTAGTACCATTTGGGATACATTTTTTGAAAACATCAAATCTCCCCATTTTATATGTTTTGTTTTCTTGTCATTTAAATATTTTAAAGATATCAATAAAAGTTATATTTTAATCTTTTCCTTAGTGCCTTTTCTACAATATCAGATCGAAAATAAAGTTTTCCATTTAAGTGTGCCACAAGATACCTTCTTTTCTTTCCTTATATTTCTTTGACAGTTGGGAGTATACAAGCATGGTAGCCATATGATAATGTACAGCAGCGGTTATTGGTACAGTTGGGAGTATACAAGCATGGTAGCCATATGATAATGTACAGCAGCGGGTATTGGTACAGTTGGGAGTATACAAGCATGGTAGCCATATGATAATGTACAGCAGCGGGTATTGGTACAGTTGGGAGTATACAAGCATGGTAGCCATATGATAATGTACAGCAGCGGTTATTGGTACAGCTGGGAGTATACAAGCATGGTAGCCATATGGTAATGTACAGCAGCGGTTATTGGTACAGCTGGGAGTATACAAGCATGGTAGCCATATGGTAATGTACAGCAGCAGTTATTGGTACAGTTGGGAGTATACAAGCATGGTAGCCATATGGTAATGTACAGCATTGGTTATTGGTACAGCTGGGAGTATACAGGCATGGTAGCCATATGATAATGTACAGCAGTGGTTATTGGTACAGCTGGGAGTATACAAGCTTGGTAGCCATATGATAATGTACAGCATTGGTTATTGGTACAGCTGGGAGTATACAAGCATGGTAGCCATATGGTAATGTACAGCAGCGGTTATTGGTACAGTTGGGTGTATACAAGCATGGTAGCCATATGGTAATGTACAGCATTGGTTATTGGTACAGCTGGGAGTATACAAGCATGGTAGCCATATGGTAATGTACAGCAGCGGTTATTGGTACAGTTGGGTGTATACAAGCATGATAGCCATATGATAATGTACAGCAGTGGGTATTGGTACAGTTGGGAGTATACAAGCATGGTAGCCATATGATAATGTATAGCAGCGGGTATTGTTACAGTTGGGAGTATACAAGCATGGTAGCCATATGATAATGTACAGCATTGGTTATTGGTACAGCTGGGAGTATACAAGCATGGTAGCCATATGGTAATGTACAGCAGCGGTTATTGGTACAGTTGGGTGTATACAAGCATGGTAGCCATATGGTAATGTACAGCATTGGTTATTGGTACAGCTGGGAGTATACAAGCATGGTAGCCATATGGTAATGTACAGCAGCGGTTATTGGTACAGTTGGGTGTATACAAGCATGGTAGCCATATGATAATGTACAGCAGCGGGTATTGGTACAGTTGGGAGTATACAAGCATGGTAGCCATATGATAATGTACAGCAGCGGGTATTGGTACAGTTGGGAGTATACAAGCATGGTAGCCATATGTTAATGTACTGCAGCGGGTATTGGTACATTTGGGACAGTTACGTGCAGGGACGTCAGAGGCTGGTGAGGCAGTGGCTAGGATATGCCTTCTTTCTTTAGATATCCTTTGTTGAAGAAATAGCAATGCACATGGGTGAGCCAATCACATGAGGTATCTATGTGCAGCCACCAATCAGCAGCTACGGAGCATATTTAGATATGATTTTCAACAAAGGATATCAAAAGAATGAAGAAAATTAGATATTAAATGTAAATTGGAAAGTTATTTAAATTTGCATATGGGTTTCATGTCCCTTTAAATGGTGTCTTGGAAAACTGGTCAACTTAGTAAACATCTGATTTTAGTCTAAAAGGATTGTAACAGAAACTCTTGCCAGATAACACAATGCTTGCTCTGATTATGAGATCTATAAATCCATGCCATTAAAATATGTTTAAAACATACTTTTTACTTTAATGCTGCAAATTATGCTTAGAGATTCTTTCATTATTCAGTAAATATAAAAATGTCTTGATCCAGTGGCGGCTGGTGAAATTTAAAGATGGTGGGGCGCTTGACCCCACCCCTTTAAATAAAGCCACACCATCAGATGGCACTACCAATTCATTAATTAAATAAATAAAAGGTAGACAGAAACACAGAAAAGCACTCAGGGGGAAAGGGAGAGAGAGACGGGGGGAGAGAGACACAGAGGGTTAGAGAGAAAGAGAGAGAGAGACACAATCACACACAGAGGGTTAGAGGGAGAGAAAGAGAGAGAGACACAATCACACACAGAGGGTTAGAGAGAGAGAAAGAGAGACACAATCACACACAGAGGGTTAGAGAGAGAGAAAGAGAGACACAATCACACACAGAGGGTTAGAGAGAGAGAAAGAGAGAGAGACACAATCACACACAGAGGGTTAGAGAAAGAGAGAGACACAATCACACACAAAGGGTTAGAGAGAGAGAAAGAGAGAGAGACACAATCACACACAGAGGGTTAGAGAGAGAGAGAGAAATTAAGAGAGAGTGAGAGACACAATCACACACAGAGGGTTAGAGAGAAAGAGAGACACAATCACATACAGAGGGTTAGAGAAAGAGAGACACAATCACACACAGAGGGTTAGAGAGAGAGAAAGAGAGACACAATCACACACAGAGGGTTAGAGAGAGAGAAATAGAGAGAGACACAATCATACACAGAGGGTTAGAGAGAGAGAGAAAGAGAGAGAGACACAATCTCACACAGAGGGTTAGAAAGAAAGAGAGACAATCATACACAGAGGGTTAGAGAGAGAGAGAGACACAATCACACACAGAGGGTTAGAGAGAGAGAGAGAGACAATCACACACAGAGGGTTAGAGAGAGAGAGAAAGAGAGAGAGACAATCACACACAGAGGGTTAGAGAGAAAGAGAGAGAGACACACAATCACATACAGAGGGTTAGAGAGAGAGAGAGAGAGAGAGAGAGAGAGAGACAATCACACACAGAGGGTTAGAGAGAGACACAACCACAGACAGAGGGTTAGAGAGAGAGAAAGAGAGACACAATCATACACAGAGGGTGAGAGAGAGAGAGAGAGAGAGAGACATAATCACACACAGAGGGTGAGAGAGTAAGAGAGAGACACAATCACACACAGAGGATTAGAGAGAGAAAGAGAGAGATACAATCACACACAGAGGGAGAGAGAGAAAGAGAGAGACACAATCACACACAAAGGGTTAGAGAGAGAGAAAGAGAGAGAGAGAGAGACACGATCACACACAGAGGGTGAGAGAGAAAGAGAGAGACACAATCACACACAGGGTTAGAGAGAGAAAGAGAGAGAGACACACAATCATACACAGAAGGTTAGAGAGAGAGACACAATCACACACAGAGGGTTAGAGAGAGAGACACAATCACACAGAGGGTTAGAGAGAGAGAGAGAGAGAGAGACAATCACACACAGAGGGTTAGAGAGACACATAAGGGATGAGAGTCAGAGGGGGAGGAAGAGAGACAGAGAAAGAGACCATGGGGGAGAACAACACATAAGGAGAGAGATGGATAGATAGAGAGAGACACACACACACACACACACAAGGGGGGGGGGGGAGAGAGGGACCACTACATTTTTAAGTAATAAAACAGCAGAGCTACAGAGAGTTCAGAAAATGAGTCTATAATTTAGTGTGAAGTACAGAGGCAAGCTGCTAAGTTAGTGGATGTAAAGTTTGAGTAAACAAAATACAAAAACGATCCTTTGCTGTAAAAGAGTAAAAAAACACTAAACCACATTCATTAAATTATCATTTTCACTAACAGAATCCCTTTCAGTAAAATCTTACTTTAATAAGATGTGGCTGAAACACTGCTCTCTCTGCCTCTCTTCCTGCTCTGTAAGGATTTAGGAAGTGACAGTGGCACATTCCACTGCACTTAGAGGGGAAGAACAGAACTCTCTTTTTCCCTTTAGCAAAGCTAGCAGGTTCACAGGACAGCAACAAAATATATGAAAGTTGTTTTTTTCCGTTTTTTTCCGTTTTTGTTCCACTTACTAATGCCACTCGCTGAATTGGTTCAGCCCAAATAGGACTGCCTCAAATAAGCAGTTAATGGGCCATGCAATGATCACTTGCATCCAGTAGGTGGCGCAGCATGTTGTGTAATGGTGGGCAGACCTGCTTGTGCCTCTCCATTGCACAACATGTAGCTGTGAGAGAAAAAAAATGCTGGGGAAAAAAAAATTACATTTTTTTTTTAAAGCCAATAAAAAAATATATATTTTTGCCCATATGAGAGGTGAAGCACTGCCTCACCTGCCTCTAGTGACTGCACATCACTGAGTTGGGAGTATACAAGCATGGTAGCCATATGATAATGTACAGCAGCGGGTATTGGTACAGTTGGGACTTTACAAGCATGGTAGCCATATGATAATGTACAGCAGGGGTTATTGGTACAGTTGGGAGTATACAAGCATGGTAGCCATATGATAATGTACAGCAGCGGTTATTGGTACAGCTGGGAGTATACAAGCATGGTAGCCATATGATAATCTACAGCAGCGGTTATTGGTACAGCTGGGAGTATACAAGCATGGTAGTCATATGGGAATGTACAGCAGCGATTATTGGTACAGTTGGGAGTATGCAAGCATGGTAGACATATGAGAATGTACAAAAGTGGTTAATGGTACAGCTGGGAGTATACAAGCATAGTAGCCATATGGTTATGTACAGTAGCGATTATTAGTACAGCTGGGAGTATACAAGCATGGTAGTCATATGATAATGTACAGCAGCGGTTATTGGTACAGTTGGGAGTATACAAGCATGGTAGCCATATGGGAATGTACAGCAGTGATTATTGGTACAGTTGGGAGTATACAAGCATGGTAGCCATATGGTAATGTACAGCAGCAGTTATTGGTACAGCTGGGAGTATACAACAAGCATGGTAGACAAATGGTAATGTACAGCAGCGGTTATTGGTACAGCTGGGAGTATACAAGTATGGTTGCAATTCAGTAATGTACAGCAGCGGTTATTGGTACAGCTGGGAGTATACAAGCATGGTAGCCATATGATAATGTACAGCAGCGGTTATTGGTACAGCTGGGAGTATACAAGCATGGTAGTCATATGGTAATGTGCAGTAGCGATTATTAGTACAGCTGGGAGTATACAAGCATGGTAGCCATATGATAATGTACAGCAGCGGTTATTGGTACAGTTGGGAGTATACAAGCATGGTAGCCATATGGGAATGTACAGCAGCGATTATTGGTACAGTTGAGAGTATACAAGCATGGTAGCCATATGGTAATGTACAGCAGCGGTTATTGGTACAGCTGGGAGTATACAACAAGCATGGTAGACAAATGGTAATGTACAGCAGCAGTTATTGGTACAGCTGGGAGTATACAACAAGCATGGTAGACAAATGGTAATGTGCAGCAGCGGTTATTAGTACAGCTAGGAGTATACAACAAGCATGGTAGACAAATGATAATGTACAGCAGGGGTTTTTAGTACAGCTAGGAGTATACAACAAGCATGGTAGACAAATGGTAATGTACAGCAGGGGTTATTTGCACATTTGGGAGTATACAACAAGCATGGTAGACAAATGGTAATGTACAGCAGGGGTTATTAGTACAGCTGGGAGTATACAATCATGGTAGCCATATGGTAATGTACAGCAGGGGTTATTAGTACAGCTGGGAGTATACAACAAGCATGGTAGACAAATGGTAATGTACAGCAGGGGTTATTTGCACATTTGGGAGTATACAACAAGCATGGTAGACAAATGGTAATGTACAGCAGGGGTTATTAGTACAGCTGGGAGTATACAATCATGGTAGCCATATGGTAATGTACAGCAGGGGTTATTAGTACAGCTGGGAGTATACAAGCATGGTAGCCATATGATAATGTACAGCAGGGGTTATTGGTACAGCTGGGAATATACAATCATGGTAGCCATATGGTAATGTACAGCAGCGGTTATTGGTACAGCTGGGAGTATAAAAGTATGGTAGACATATGGTAATGTACAGCAGTGGTTAGTGGTACAGCTGGGAGTATACAAGTATGGTAGCCATTCGATAATGTACAGCAGCGGTTATTGGTACAGCGGGGAGTATACAAGCATGGTAGCCATATGGTAATGTAAAGGGTGAAATACAATGTTGTTTGTGATCCTTTATCTTTATTGGCTTTATGTAAGACACAGTTTTGTTCATGTTTGATGCAGCCTCCCATCATAGGGACTGTTCTGCTTTAGATGGTTGGAACAGGGGGAGGGGCATCCCCTTTAATTAAGCCTTTCTTTACCTTTGTCAGGTCTTTTTTGTGGATTGAGGGTTCAGTTAATTGTCTCCCTCATTCTGCCCTTCTTGAGAACCCTGGTTGTAGCCACTCTACTATGTCAATAGCTGAGCTATGCTTTCAGGACAAATTCCTATTTATAAGAATGTAAGATTGCATCTATTTATTTTACACCTATAATTATATCTGTGCTTTCAGTAAACCTCAAATGAATGCTGTATGTCTATAGGGGCAGTGTCAGTACCAAAATATATCACAACTGATCTCTAATCTATTAAGTTTGGGTAAGCTTGATGTTAGACCAGCTACAGATATGAGTATGGGGGTCAAGTAAATGGGCCCTTGAATCTCTGAGCCTGCGGGATATAAGGGAGTGGCAATGTTTCATTGTTATTTTATCAGTGAGAAAAGAAGCGCAAACCTCCTCCGGTTTAAAAGTTCATCTTTATTGTACAAACATTAAAAGTTCCAGCAGCAGGAAACATAGAACAGCGGTGAAGGGTCTGACTAGTTTCGGCTATCCGCCGTAATCGTAAACCTGTTGCACCTTTGAATTGAGGTAATTTAAAAAGGGTGTACTATTCTCCAATTGGTTAAAAGAAGAGGGGTGTGGAGCTATAAGTTTAACTCATGGAGTACTGCAATAGTACTAGGGCCAGATAGCTATTTACAATAATAGTTTATTTACAAAGCACTACACAGTTGTAGAGTGTCAGATAAGTGAACAAGAGGTCCTGCACAGTTTAAAGTGGTGACATTGTCAACATTAACTATATTATTGGAATATATAGTTTATAATAAATGCAGGAGTATACCCAAGATAGATAAATGAGGAAATACCATACATCACACCTTGTATTTTATTAGCATATTCATATATTCTGTGTAATACTGATGCAATTAAGCTAAATAACAATGGGGAAGCATGCCTCATTATTATGCTGATAAAGCACATTACAGGTATACCAAGGATTGTATGTTTTGCAGTGCTTATTTACTAAACTATACAATTGACTTCCAATGTATTGCAAAGTATTACTGATGCTGGTAGATGTTGACATATGATGATAAATCTAGCAGCTATAGTAGGCTTCATAGTTTCCTTATATATATATCGTCTTCTAAGTGTAAATGGTCTATGATAATCATGTCTAAAACTTGCATATATGAAATACAATTGCACATTCATGTATTTAGACATGTAAATGGTACATAGAGGGCATATTAACCCCTACTGAACCAAATGTTGCATTTCCTAAAAAAAAGTGCAAATACTTCTATGAGCACCATTAGACAAACAATGGTCCCTATAGCCTGAATTTATCACCTAAACCAACCCAAAAATAATCCAAAAATATATAGGTGTAGTTTGTACATTTACAAAAGGACTCATAATTGAGGTTGCACATAGGATTTGGAGAAGTCATGGTTGTCAAGGATACTTAGAACACAAAGTATGAAAGATGTATATATATATATAAAGAGCCTAGGTGCTAGTGACAGGTAATGTTAAGGTAATATTAGGTACATGACTAATCTGGATAAGGGTACAACTAGATGGCATGTCAGTATCTGCGATTAGTGTGAAGAGACTAACTTGAAGTAATGGTCGAGTTTAACATTTGAAGCTTTAGCAAATGGGGATACCGAGCACAAACTACGTGGTATGCACGTGTAAAGGGTACTAGGTGGACCGGATAAAACGTGGGGCTCCAGAGCACAATTCTATAAGAAGAGAAATAGTATAAAGGGGTGGCACTGATATTGCAGTGTCCGGGACTTATTGCCAATGATTGATCAAGTCAAATTCTGAGTTGAACCCTTCAGGTGCCTGAGTTCTAAGCTTAAATATCTAATATGTCTCTTGTTTGGCTAAAAGTTTGTCCTTGTCGCCCCCTCTTGGTGGTTTTCTAATGACTTCAATTGCTCTCCATTTGAATGTATTTACATTGCCTGTAAGTATTTCAATGAAGTGTCTGGAAAATGCTGAACAAGTTACTTCATTTTTAATGTAACCTAAGTGTTCTCGTATTCTGGTCCGTACGTCTCGGTTAGTTCTGCCTATATATTGATGATGGTGTTGTGTACATTCTATCAAATAAATGACATAAGGTGTTGAACATTTTATCAATCCATTTGTCTTAAAAATTTGGTTAGTGGTGCAGGAATAAAATTCCTTGCCCTCTACCAGATAATCACAGGCTTTGCATCTCCCATCGCCACATTTGTATGTTCCTTGAACACTTAGCCATGAAGATGGCTTCTTGGTGGGTGGTAATAAAGTCGGGGATAGTATGTTTCCTAATGTCATATTTTTGGAGTATATGCATTTAAAGCCTTTTGTTACAACTTCCTTGAGGGCTTTGTCCCCATAGAGTATTGGAAAATATTTCCTCAGAATAGCGCAAATATCATAATATTCAGATGAATATTTGGTGATAAACATAGTTCTATCATCCGTTTTGTCCTCGATTTTGTGCTCTAGAGCCTCCCGTCTACTGACCCCACCCACCTCCTTAGCCACGTTTCTCACCATTTCCGGTCGGTATCCTCTCTCAATCAATCTGTTAACCATACAATTACTTTCTTTTGTATAGTCTTGATCTAGGCTACATAGACGTCTGGTCCGTAGCAACTGTCCTCTTGCTATTCCCTTTAAAACATTTTTAGGATGTGAACTTTTGTGGTGCAGAAGTGTGTTACCCGATATCGGTTTTCTATACAGTTTAGAGGTAATCAAACCAGTCTGTGGGTCACCCACTAATGTCACATCCAGAAAATTAATGGCAGTTTTGTTCCATTCACAGGTAAATTGAACTCCATTGTCACAGGTATTCAGGTATTGTACAAAGCTCTCTGCGTCTGCCTTGTCTGATGACCATACAATTAAGAGGTCATCTATAAAGCGCTTATATAGAGAGATATGGCCTCTGAAGGGGTTGCTATCTGCATAGACAAAGGTTCGTTCCAGCCAGCCCATAAAGATGTTAGCATATGAGGGGGCAAATTTTGCCCCCATGGCTGTCCCCTGTCTCTGCAGATAGCACACCCCTTCAAACAAAAAGTAATTTTGTTCCAACAGATATACGGTGACTCTGAGGATATATTGTGTAAGATCACTGTCAATACCATAGATACCATAGGAAATATTTAATGGCTCTTATTCCAATTTCTTTTGGGATGCTCGAGTACAGGGCCACCACATCTATGGTAAGCCAGCTGGATTCTGGGAGCCAATGTACTTGCTCTATTATTCCCAAAAGGTGGGTGGTGTCTTTGATATAGCTGTGCAATGTCCCTACTATAGGCTGCAGTATGGCATCTAGCCACTCTGACAGAGGCTCCCGAAGGGAACCTATGCCAGATACAATTGGTCTACCTTTTATGTTAGTAAGTCCCTTATGGACTTTTGGTAGATGGTGAAAGATGGGGGTGACAGGATTACTCACATATAGATAGTTCAAAGTCTCTATATCTATGAATCCCCCACCTACACCATTGTCCAACAAGTCATATAGTTCTCTTTGGAACCTGTTAACAGGGTTAAAAGTAAGTGTAGTATATGTATTAGGGTCTTCAAGCTGTCTTAATGCTTTAGCAATGTATGTGTCTTTATTAAGGACCACTACACTTCCCCCCTTATCAGAGTTTTTAATTACTATTGATTTGTTGTTTTTAAGCTTGCTTAGTGCCTCTTTTTCTTTAAGGGATAAATTATGTGACTTAGTTCTGTGAGATTGATGCAGTGTTGTAAGATCTTCCACAACCCGTTTATGGAATAATTCTAGTGCCTGACCCCTGCTCTGTATGGGGTAGAATTGAGTAGCTTCTTTGAATCTGGGTAATGATGGTGAGGTAGTGGCAACATTGGGATCATTTGATTCTACATATAGATCCTCTAGTGCCGTTATATCACATACTTCTGAGAATGAGGGAACAATATTTCTCAGAGGCACCTGTACAGAGTCTGGTTCTGGATTAGTGTTGGTATTAGTTAGAAAGTGTTTACGTAGGGTAAGTTTTCTGATAAATCTGTTGACATCGATAATAGTGTTAAATAAATTAATAAAAAACCCAGAACATAGTTTAGAACTTTAATTTCAGTATCACTTAAGGGGTAGGATGAAAGGTTAATCACACTATTTACTGGGGGCGATTTACTGTTTTGTTTTCCCTCAGTGTGTACCTGTGTTTTTTGTTTGGAAATTCTTTCCCTCCCCCTGTGGGTGGCTTCAAGGCAGGCCGAAAAACCTGCGTTTGGTCCTTAGGTTTGGTGTTGTCTATAATGTCACTCTCCCTGTTAGATGGAGCACTCTCTGGTCGTCTATGAGTTATTACTTTGGGTCTTACCCCCTGGTCAAGTACTGTTGGGGGAACCCCTGTAGTCATATGAGTGTGTGTAGGTAAAGTTTCACTAGGACCCTGATCTATATGTCTTGTTTCACTCTCTGAGGGTGAATAATCCTCACCAGAAGTGGATGCCGCCCATGATGACTGGTCATCATCTGTGGCATCCATCTCAACAAAGGTCACTTTTTTCTTTTTCTGTTGTCTCCTCTTGTGTTTATATGGGATTTTGTCATTAGTTAATTTTCCAATTGTATCATCGTTAGTAATGGCAAGTGTGTTAGAGGAATTTGTCCCACCTGTTGTATTTCTATTCCTATGTCTTCTGGGTCTATACCAAATGAATACTTTATTGTCCTGGTAGTCCCTCTGATCCCTTAAGAATTTAGTATGTTTAGTATGTATTAATTCCTTCCTAGAGGACTCCACAACCTCTGCCAACATTTTATCAAATTCCCCATATTCCGCAATCCCTTTGTAATTATTTAATTCTGTCTGTAACTTAACAATGTCATTTCTGACTGCTTGTAACTGCTCTGCTTTATATCTTGCCAAAGTACCCATAAGCCTGAGTGAACAATCTGACAGTATACCATTCCATTCTTTAACAAAATCATCATTGTTTGTCACTTCAAAATTGGGAATTTTTTTAACTCTTAGTCCTCTTGGGATCATCCCCAGATCTAAATATTTTCCAATAATCCAGGAATCTAATTTAAGACGTATTTCTTTAAGTCTTAATATTTCCAGGGAATAAAACATATCTCCCAGTTTGACATCTTGTGATTCAGTCTGAAAGAAATCTTCAAGCTCCAAACCCTCAAAATCAGAATCATTAAGCGGCAAAAGAGAATAGTATCTATTAATGTCCTGTGTTTCCATATTTGTGTTGCAATTAGCACACACAAAACAAAGTTGGCTGCAATAATAAATGGTAAAACAATAAGTACCCAGGTGAGAGACACAACCTAGACCAGCAGGGATCAAGGAAAGCAAAAAATGACAAAGGAAATTATTCCCTAGCTGTGTCTAGTGTATCCCAATTTGCAACACTTCAATTCCATGCACATAACTGAGTGATCCGGTAGCAACACAGTTCAGACAATTGATTAAATAGAACCAGTTCAGTCAATTAGTGGCGGTACCTTGCAGTATTCAACACACACAAGCCCCCAGTAGTGATGGAAATATGGCATCCACTATCGTGGAGTAGGGTATAACTGTTAACTCACCCTTCTGCTGTTATCCAAGATCACCGAAGCTGTCGAACGCCCCATAACAGCACCAGGAACCGGTGGTAGAGATCATATACACAGCGTGTTAACTCGCCGATGCTCCTCTAGCTCAGTACATCCCGGCGCTAAGGTATGACGTCAACTCAGGGGTGTGTGTGGATCTGCAAACCCATTGGCTGGACCGCTCAGCTGAAGCTGTCTCTGTGCCGATGTCATCCGCTTCTAAAGTAAAGCTGTTTGCTCAAGGTAGGCAGGAACGGGGACAGTATGGGTGGAGGCTGCAAAAAGGATTCCTTGTAATCCAGTGGTAAATAGCAGTGAGAAAAGAAGCGCAAACCTCCTCCGGTTTAAAAGTTAATCTTTATTGTACAAACATTAAAAGTTCCAGCAGCAGGAAACATAGAACAGTGGTGGATTGATAAAATGTTCAACACCTTATGTCATTTATTTGATAGAATGTACACAACACCATCATCAATATATAGGCAGAACTAGCCGAGACGTACGGATCAGAATAAAAGAACACTTAGGTTACATTAAAAATGAAGTAACTTGTTCAGCACTTTCCAGACACTTCATTGAAATACTTACAGGCAATGTAAATACATTCAAATGGAGAGCAATTGAAGTCATTAGAAAACCACCAAGAGGGGGCGACAAGGACAAACTTTTAGCCAAACAAGAGACATATTGGATATTTAAGCTTAGAACTCAGGCACCTGAAGGGTTCAACTCAGAATTTGACTTGATCAATCATTGGCAATAAGTCCCGGACACTGCAATATCAGTGCCACCTCGGGGCTTTATGCTATTTCTCTTCTTATAGAATTGTGCTCTGGAGCCCCACGTTTTATCCGGTCCACCTAGTACCCTTTACACGTGCATACCACGTAGTTTGCGCTCGGTATCCCCATTTGCTAAAGCTTCAAATGTTAAACTCGACCATTACTTCAAGTTAGTCTCCTCACACTAATCGCAGATACTGACATGCCATCTAGTTGTACCCTTATCCAGATTAGTCATGTACCTAATATTACCTTAACATTACCTGTCACTAGCACCTAGGCTCTTTATATATATATATACATCTTTCATACTTTGTGTTCTAAGTATCCTTGACAACCATGACTTATCCAAATCCTATGTGCAACCTCAATTATGAGTCCTTTTGTAAATGTACAAACTACACCTATATATTTTTGGATTATTTTTGGGTTGGTTTAGGTGATAAATTCAGGCTATAGGGACCATTGTTTGTATAATGGTGCTCATAGAAGTATTTGCACTTTTTTTTAGGAAATGCAACATTTGGTTCAGTAGGGGTTAATATGCCCTCTATGTACCATTTACATGTCTAAATACATTAATGTGCAATTGTATTTCATATATGCAAGTTTTAGACATGATTATCATAGACCATTTACACTTAGAAGACGATATATATAAGGAAACTATGAAGCCTACTATAGCTGCTAGATTTATCATCATATGTCAACATCTACCAGCATCAGTAATACTTTGCAATACATTGGAAGTCAATTGTATAGTTTAGTAAATAAGCACTGCAAAACATACAATCCTTGGTATACCTGTAATGTGCTTTATCAGCATAATAATGAGGCATGCTTCCCCATTGTTATTTAGCTTAATTGCATCAGTATTACACAGAATATATGAATATGCTAATAAGATACAAGGTGTGATGTATGGTATTTCCTCATTTATCTATCTTGGGTATACTCCTGCATTTATTATAAACTATATATTCCAATAATATAGTTAATGTTGACAATGTCACCACTTTAAACTGTGCAGGACCTCTTGTTCACTTATCTGACACTCTACAACTGTGTAGTGCTTTGTAAATAAACTATCATTGTAAATAGCTATCTGGCCCTAGTACTATTCCAGTACTCCATGAGTTAAACTTATAGCTCCACACCCCTCTTCTTTTAACCAATTGGAGAATAGTACACCCTTTTTAAATTACCTCAATTCAAAGGTGCAACAGGTTTACGATTACGGCGCATAGCCGAAACTAGTCAGACCCTTCACCGCTGTTCTATGTTTCCTGCTGCTGGAACTTTTAATGTTTGTACAATAAAGATGAACTTTTAAACCGGAGGAGGTTTGCGCTTCTTTTCTCACTGCTATTTACCACTGGATTACAAGGAATCCTTTTTGCAGCCTCCACCCATACTGTCCCCGTTCCTGCCTACCTTGAGCAAACAGCTTTACTTTAGAAGCGGATCACATCGGCACAGAGACAGAGACAGCTTCAGCTGAGCGGTCCAGCCAATGGGTTTGCAGATCCACACACACCCCCGAGTTGACGTCATACCTTAGCGCCGGGATGTACTGAGCTAGAGGAGAATCGGCGAGTTAACACATGATCTCTACCACCAGTTCCTGGTGCTGTTATGGGGAGTTCAACAGCTTCGGTGATCTTGGATAACGGCAGAAGGGTGAGTTAACAGTTATACCCTCAGGGCCGTCTTTAATATTGACTGGACCCTGGGCGAAAATTCTCTTGGGCCCCCCCCCCCCCCCCCCATGCAATTTCGCTCTCCACCCCAACATCCCAAAAAACAACTAAATCAATTTTTTTTTAATTATTAGCCAAGCAGTGGATTAGCTGAGCTAATCATTTAAAAAATTAAATAAATTGCAATATGTGAAACTGGACCTAAGCAGTACTAATAAGTAAATAAATATATAAATTCCTGCACTGTGGATTCATTTAATATTCTTTTGAATGTGATTCTGGTGTGAGGTTAGCTGGTTAAAGAAATTTAGGGCAGCCAACAGGAGCAAAGCAAGGTAAAGACTGAGGAGGAAGCATGGAGGTGCAGTATAAGTTTACTGACTGGAACAGCAGAACTACTATGGGAAGCTGTAAAATCTGAGACAGAGAGAAAACAAAAACTATAAAAATAAACCTTACATTAATGTGTGAAGTATCAGCATGACACTATACATCAGCCACAGCAGCACATGTCACGTCTTTGCGAGGAACAAGTTCCCTCTCACCTTGCACTAGACAATGCTGCATGGGGAGGGGTGTGTGTGCACTCACTTGTTCTTCCCACTGACATCTTTCTACAAAGCACTGTTCCCCTAACAAACTTAAGTTAGTTGATCTTAGGGCCACAGCAGAAAGAGTAGGGCTAAGGGGACCAGCAGACTGGATGCTGTCTGTCCAAGGCTGCATGGATACAGTGTGAGATGAGCCCCACAGCCTCAAGACTGAAGAGAGCAGTGTATGCAGCTGCACAGATGCTCAAATCCTCACGTGCTTGCCGCTCCAGCTTTCTGCTGCATGCACCTACAGTCAGCCCTACCCAGAAACAATCCCTACCACCAGAGCAGTTACCTGGTAACAGTGGTAACCCCAGTAGGACCTTTTATGATGCAGTGGGAATGGCTGAATGCCGAGTTAGGGCTTTGCATTCAGTGCTGCACAGTGCACATCTAAAACAGCACATGGCACTAGCTTGGCATGTCACATGACACCGGCACGGTCTGGCACATTTTTTTAAAAAAATATATGTAAGCAGAGTACTTTTGACTGTGTCAGTATTAGGACTGAATGTGTGTGTTACCCATGTCAAATCAGCAGTCTGGTATGAACCATAAAAAAAAAATTTTTTTTTTAGGACTCTTGGGCCCCTCAACAGAAACTGGGCCCTGGGCAGCTACCCCTTTTGCCCTGTGTTAAAGACGGTCCTGTATACCCTATTCCGCGATAGTGGATGCCATATTTCCATCACTACTGGGGGCTTGTGTGTGTTGAATACTGCAAGGTACCGCCACTAATTGATTGAATTGCTTCTATTTAATCAATTGTCTGAACTGTGTTGCTACCGGATCACTCAGTTATGTGCATAGAATTGAAATGTTGCAAATTGGGATACACTAGACACAGCTAGGGAATAATTTCCTTTGTCATTTATTGTTATTTTATGTCTGGCTTTGTGCTCCTGCTTTTGTTATTTAAAAACTTTTATTAATTAAACGAAGAATGAAATGAAGAAGATTCTACCTATAACTAAACACTTATAAAGCATTAAACGCGTCAGATGCTGGGGACAAAATTTATCCCAAGAGTGCAATGTTTTTTCTATTTGATGCGGATTGGTTCAGCTGCTTTTGGTTTAACACTGTGTGGTGAGTCTCTGTCGTGTCTCCAGGATGTTCTCCATTGTAAAACATTTGCTTTAGTGTAGTCACAAAGTGCCTATACCTGAATGCTAAACTATGCACACTGATGGACTGTAAAGAGCCACATCTTATGAGATGAGGAACTGTAGACTGTCACATCTTATGGACTGAATGACTGTAAACTGTCAAATCTTATGGACTGAAGGACTGTAAACTGTCACATCTTATGTGCTGATAGACTGTAAACTGTCACATCTTATGGGCTGATGGACTGTAAACTGTCACATCTTATAGGCTGATGGACTGTAAACTGTCACATCTTATGGGCTGATGGACTGAAACCTGTCACATCTTATGGGCTGATGGACCTTAAACTGTCACATCTTATGGGCTGATGGATTGTAAATTGTCACATCTTATGGGCTGATGGATTGTAAATTGTCACATCTTATGGGCTGATGGACTGTAAAATGTTACATCTTATGGACTGATGGACTGTAAACTGTTGCATCTTATGGGCTGATGGACTGTAAACTGTCACATCTTATGGGCGGATGACTGTAAACTGTCACATCTTATGGGCTGATGGACTGTAAAATGTTACATGTTATGGACTGATGGACTGTAAACTGTTGCATCTTATGGGCTGATGGACTGTAAACTGTCACATCTTATGGGTGGATGGCTGTAAACTGTCACATCTTATGGGCTGATGGACTGTAAACTGTCACATCTTATGGGCTGATGGACTGTAAACTGTCACATCTTATGGGCTGATGGACTGTAAACTGTCACATCTTATGGGCTGATGGACTGAAAACTGTTACATCTCATGAACTGATGGACTGTAAGCTGTCACATCTTATAGACTGGTGGACTTAAGCTGTCGCATCTTATGGACTGTAAACGGTCACATCGTATGGACTGGTGGACTGTAAACCGTTACATCTTATGGACTGAAAACTGTTACATCTTATGGACTGATGGACTGTGAAGTTTCACATCTTATGGACTGATGGACTGTAAACTGTTACATCTTATGGACTGATGGACTGTAAACTGTTACATCTTATGGTCTAATGGACTGTATACTGTCACATCTTATATATTGTGGGACTGTAAACTGTCACATCAACTGAAAGACTATAAACTGGTACATCTTATGGACTGATGGACTGTAAATTGGCACATATTATTGACTGATGGACTGCAAATTGTCACATCTTATGGACTGATGGACTGTAAACTGTTACATCTTATGGACTGATGGACTGTAAACGGTCACATCTTATATATTGTGGGACTGTAAGCTGTCACATCTTATGGACTGAAGGAATGTAAACTATCACATCTTATGGACTAAAGGACTGTAAGCTGTCACATCTTATAGACTGAAGGACTGTAAGCTGTCACATCTTATGGACTGATGGACTGTAAATGGTCACATCTTATGGACTGATGGACTTTAAACTGTCACATCTTATGGACTGATGGACTGTAAACTGTTACATCTTATGGGCTGATGAACTGTAAACTGTCAAATTTTATATATTGTATGACTGTAAGCTGTCACATCTTATGGACTGAAGGACTGTAAACTATCACATCTTATGGACTGAAGGACTGTAAACTATCACATCTTATGGACTGAAGGACTGTAAACTGTCACATATTATGGACTGATGGACTATAAACTGTCACATCTTATGGGCTGATGGACTTTAAACTGTTACATCTTATGGACTGATGGACTGTAAACTGTTACATTGTATGGGCTGATGGACTGTAAACTGTCACATCTTATGGGCTGATGAACGGAATACTGTTACATCTTATGGACTGATGGACTGTAAACTGTTACATCTTATGGACTGATGGACTGTAAAGTGTTACAACTTATGGACTGAATGCTAAACTATGCACACTGATGGACTGTAAAGTCTGACATCTTATGAGATGAGGAATTGTAGACTGTCATATCTTATGGACTGAAGGACTGTAAACGGTTACCTCTTATGGACCGAAGGACTGTAAACTGTCACATCTTATGGGCTGATAGACTGTAAACTGTCACATATTATGGGCTGATGGACTGTAAACTGTCACATCTTATGGACTGATGGACTGTAAACTGTTACATCTTATGGACTGATGGACTGTAAACTGTCACATCTTATATATTGTGGGACTGTAAGCTGTCACATCTTATGGACTGAAGGACTGTAAACTGTCACATATTATGGGCTGATGGACTATAAACTGTCACATCTTATGGGCTGATGGACTTTAAACTGTTACATCTTATGGACTGATGGACTGTAAACTGTTACATTGTATGGGCTGATGGACTGTAAACTGTCACATCTTATGGGCTGATGGACTGAAAACTGTTAGATATTATGGACTGATGGACTGTAAGCTGTCACATCTTATGGACTGATGGACTGTAAGCTGTCACATCTTATGGACTGATGGACTGTAAACGGTCACATCTTATGGACTGGTGGACTGTAAACTGTTACATCTTATGGACTGAAAACTGTCACATCTTATGGACTGATGGACTGTAAGCTGTCACATCTTATAGACTGATGGACTGTAAGCTGTCATCTTATGGACTGATGGACTGAAAACTGTTACATCTTATGGACTGATCGGCTGTAAACTGTCACATCCTATACTGTGCATTTTATCTGTCAGTGCTAAATCTAACATTTTCCCTTCTTATAAATTGACTCTTTAGTGGATGTGTCAGGGTGCAAGGAATCAGACTGAGATGAGAAGTGCAAAATAATCACAACTTTATTAATAGCAAAAAATAATAAAAAGTCCACAAAACAAATAACAAGCCAGGAATCAAAACCAGAGCTGGTAGTCAGACGAGCTGAGTCAGGAGCCAAAGCGAGTAGTCAGACAAGCCGGAATCAGGAACAAGGAGAACAGCAGAGTCAGGAACAAGCCAGGGATCAGGAACCAGGAGGGACATCAGACAGCCAGGTAATACACAAGAGCTCTCACAAACAGGTCTGAGACAACGCAAGGGCAAAGCATACTGAACCGAGGCCCTTTAAATAATAAGTGATGACATCACAATTCTGAGACTGCATCCTGCCTCACACTAATGATGAACACCAGTCTGGCAATAAAATGAAGTGCAGGAAATGAGCAGCATCACACAGTATGCACCAGAGTCAGCAAGAGAGGTGAGTAAAATGGCTGCCAGCAGCACATGGCAAACAAAGGAGGGAAAAAACCCTGACAGTACCCTCCCCTCAACGACCCCTCCCCCACGGGAGGCAAAAGGCTTATTGTGTAACGGGCATGGAAGGCACGGAGGAGGGCGGGAGCATGAACATCAGAGGAGGGAACCCATTAATGCTCCTCCGGACCGTAGCCCCTCCAGTGAACCAAATACTGTACGTGGCCCCTGGACATACGAGAGTCAATAATGCTGCAGACCTCATACTCCTCATGGTTGTCAACAAAGATAGGATGGGGACGAGGCAACACAGTTGTAAACTGATTACAAACCAATGGTTTCAAGAGGGAGACATGAAAAACATTGGAGATGCGCATTGCAGGAGGAAGGTCAAGAGCGTAGGCCACAGGATTGACCCATCAGAGTATTCAAAAAGGACCAACATAACGGGGAGCCAGTTTATTGAAAGGCACACAAAGGTTCAAGTAATTGCGGGAGGACAGCCAAACTCTCTCACCAACCTGGTAGGAAGGTGCGGGCAGACGCCTACGATTGGCCTGCAACTTTTGGCTCTGCATAGAATGATGAAGGCAATCCTGAATCTGCACCCACGTGGAAAGGAGTTGCCGGAGATGCTCCTCCAAAGCCGGAATACCCGGAGACATGAATGAATCGGGCAACAAGGATGGTTGAAACCCATAATTTGCCATGAACGGGGATAAATTGGAGGAAGCATTAATAGCACTATTACGAGCAAACTCTGCCCAAGGTAACAGTTCAGACCAATTATTGTGGTGAGCTGAGACATAGCAATGGAGGAACTGTTCCAGAGCTTGATTAGACCATTCCGCAGCCCCATTGGATTGAGGGTGATATGCCGAGGAGAAGGAAAGCTGGATCCACATTTGAGCACAAAAGGAATGCCAAAATCTGGAGACAAACTGGCTACCCCGGTCCGACACTATCTCCTTGGGTAACCCATGTAAACGGAAGACCTCCCGAGCAAAAATTGAAGCAAGCTCCTGAGCGGTAGGCAACTTCGTCAATGGAATGTAATGTGTCATTTTAGAAAAACGATCAACCACCATAAGGATAACAGTACAGGTGGCCCTCGGTTTACAACGGTTCAATTTACACCGTTTCAGAATAACAACCTTTTTTTCCAGTCATGTGACTGCTATTGAAAAGCATTGAGAAGCAGTGCATTTATTAAAATAGCCAGTAGGTGGAGCTGTCCGCTTGTGTTGCAGCAAAGCCAAGCAAGCGGAAATTAATCAGTTTAACCAGACCTGAGCAATCAAGCAGATTTCAAAGGGACAAGATCTTCCTGTGTGATTCCAGATTGGAATGCTTAGAAAGAACTGTTTGCAGAAAAATGCAAGTGAAGTCTGTGTTGTGTGATTATTTTATTAGGTTTATAATGCTGTTTAGCAAATGTTTTTGTTCATTTAACTTAGTTTAATTATATATTCTGTGTTGTGTGATTATTTTATTAGGTTTATAATGCTGTTTAGCATTTAAAGTCTTCATTTCAAAGCTTTAAAAATAATGTATTAGGTGTTACTTATGACAATTTTGAGAGGGGCCTGGAACCTAACTCCCTCACTTCCCATTGACTTACATTATAAACTGGGTTTCAATTTACAACGGTTTCGATTTACAACCATTCCTTCTGGAACCTAACCCCGGCGTAAAATGAGGGCCACCTGTATTGCCATTGGAACAGGGAGCTTGACAATGAAGTCCATGGAAAGATGTGTCCAAGGACGCTCACCATTAGCAATAGGTTGAAGAAGACCCACAGGAAGACGTCGAGGAGTCTTATTCTGTGCACAAACTGAGAGGAGGCAACATATGCAGCAACATCAGAATGAAGACCTGGCAACCAGAATTGTCAAGTGACAGACCAAATCATTTGGATCTTGCCTGGGTGACCTGCGGCTTTAGGATAGTGGTAAGTGTGCAAAAGTTTAGTTTGAAGATTCTCAGGAACAAAACACTTACCACTAGGTTTCTCAGGAGGTGCATTGGTTTGTGCAGCAAGGATCTCCTCCCCCAAGGGATAATATACCAAGACAAAAATAGCACCCATCTGGCCTCCCGGGGCGACAAACACTTTGCTTCAAATAGATAAGTTAAATTCTTGTGGTCAGTAAGAATGAGCACTGGCATGCTAGTACCCTCGAGAAGATGCCTCCATTTCTTGACTGCCAAAAAATATGGCCAGTAATTCCCTGTCGCCAATTTCATAATTGCACTCAGCTGGAGACAATTTCTTAGAAAAGAAACCACATGGATGCAAGGAACCGTCAGGCGTAGGATGTTGAGGCAAGAGGGCACCTACTCCAGCCTCAGTTGCATCGACCTCAAGAACGAAAGGCAGGACAGGGTTAGGATGAGCCAGAACTGGAGCGGCAGCAAAGGCAGTTTTAAGACTATCAAAGGCCTTAATGGCAGTAGGTGACCAATGGAGTAGATCATTCTCTTTACGGGTCATGTCTGTGATAGGTTTGACCAAGTTAGAAAAGTTTTTAATAAACTTTCTATAGTAATTGTCGAACCCCAAAAAACGTTGAATAGACCGAAGACCAACTGGGCGAGGACACTGCAAAACTGCAGATAACTTGTCAGGATCCATGGAGAACTCTGCAACGGAGATAACATAACCTAGAAAGGTTACTTGAGTCTGGAACCCACATTTCTCGAGTTTACAAAACAGGCCGTTCTCACGTAGTCTCTGAAGAACCAGTGTAACATCAGAACAATGAGCCTCAAGTGTGGGTGAGTGTATGAGGATGTCGTCTAAGTACACCACAACACACTGTTGCAACATATCTCGTAGGACATCATTAATAAGTTCCTGGAAAACAGCAGGAGCATTACATAGGCCAAAGGGCATTACAAGATACTCATAATGCCCGCTCCTGGTGTTAAATGCTGTTTTCCAATCGTGGCCCTCTATGATCCTAACGAGATTGTACGCTCCTCTCAAATCAAATTTAGTAAAGACCATAGCTCCCTTAAGGCGGTCAAAGAGTTCCGTAATGAGCGGAATAGGGTGAGCATTCTTAATGGTAAGACGAATAAGACCCCTATAATCGATGCATGGTCTTAACTCGCCACCCTTTTTCTTCACAAAGAAGAAGCCAGCCCCTGCAGGAGAGCAGGATTTGCGGATGATCCCCTGTGACAGAGCATCAGCAACATACTCCTCCATAGCACAATTCTCTGCAACAGACAGAGGGTAAACCCGGCCCCGAGGAGGAATGGCTCCGGGTTGCAGGTCTATGGCACAATCATAAGACCAGTGAGGAGGCAATGTACTGGCACGCACCTTGTCAAAAACGTCTAGGAACTCTCGGTACTCCTCTGGCAATTGAGATACCGAAGAAGTGCACAAGACTTTAACTAGTTTCCGAAGACAAGTGGAAATACATTGTGGAGACCACGACTAAATTTCGGACCTGCGCCAGTCGAGACTGGGATTGTGCTTTTGGAGCCAGGGATAACCCAGAACAACCGGAGTTTATCAACTGGAACTGGAGGGTTTCAAAATAAAGAGCCCCAACAGCCATGGATAACGGAGCAGTTTAGTTTGTAACGAGTGCGGGCTGAAGGGGCCTGCCATCAATGGCCTCAATAGAAAGCGGAATGGACCGAGGCAAAACAGGAATGGAGTGCTTTGATACAAAAGCACTGTCAATGAAATAGCCCACAGCACCGGAGTCAACAAGAGCTTGGGTGACTATGGAGGAGTCCACCCAGGAAAGGACAACCGTGACCAAAGGTTTCTCCTTTAGCGGTACCGGGATGAGGATAAACCACCCAAGGTCTGCCCCCAACAGGACCTTAGGTGTGAGCCTTTCCCGGCCGTGTAGGACAAGACTTCAAAAGGTGGCCCTGTAACCCACAATAGAGGCAGAGCCCCTCCCTCCTCCTAAAGTCCCTCTCTGCCGTGGAGAGATGCGTGAATCCCAACTGCATTGGCTCAGCAGTGACTCGGGACCAGGAGGCATGGGAGGAGAGGGAGGCATGGGTGGGAACCAATGCGTAGGAGACAATGAAACAGGAGGCTTCTGCAAGCGCTCCTTGAAAGAGGGCCTCTCTCTGAGTTTGATGTCAATTAGGATAAAAAAAGGCACCAATGCCTCGAGATCCTCTGGTAAATCTCTGGCAGCTTCATCTTTAATTGCATCAGAGAGCCCATGAGAGAAGGCGGCAACAAGGGCTTAATTGTTCCAACCTACCTCTGCGGCAAGAGTACGGAACTCAATGGCATACTGAGCAACAGATTTTGTACCTTGCTGAATGGACATAAGTCGTTTAGCAGCAGAGGAGGAGCGAGCCGGAACATCAAATACCCTTCGAAAGGAGGCCACAAATTCAGGGTTATTTTAAATCACAGGTTTATTAGTCTCCCACAAGGGATTAGCCCAGGCAAGAGCTGTGTCAGAGAGTAACGAGATGAGAAATCCCACCTTAGCTCTGTCAGAGAGATACGCCTAAGGTAAAATCTCAAAGTAAATGCCCACCTGGTTCAAAAACCCTCTGCACTGATTAGGATCACCTCCATATTGCTGAGGTAGAGGTGCAGAACCGGACATGCTCCTGGTAGGACTAGGTGCAGCAGCGGAAACAGGAGCAGCCATAACTTGCGGGACACTTTGGTCCAAATGTGAAGTGCGAGTCAGCAGGGTTTGCAGGGCTAGTGCAAATTGATTCAAGCGGTGATCCTGTTTATCCATCCTGGAAATTATAGCAGGTAAAGGTGGATTATTAGCACCATCAGGATTCATGCCCCTTGCGTAATGTCAGGGTGCCAGGAATCCGACTGAGACGAGAAGTGCAAAAGTAATCACACCTTTATTAATAGCAAAACATAATAAAAAGTCCACAAAACAAATAACAAGACAGGAGTCAAAACCAGAGCTGGTAGTTAGACGAGCCGAGTCAGGAGCCAAAGCGAATAGTCAGCCGAGCCGAGTCAGGAGCCAAAGCGAGTAGTCAGACGAGCCAGAATCAGGAACAAGGAGAACAGCAGAGTCAGGAACAAGCCAGGGAGGGATGTCAGACAGGAGGTCTCACAAACAGGTCTGAGACAACGCAAGGGCAAAGCATACTGAACAGAGGCCCTTTAAATAATAAGTGATGACATCACAATTCTGAGACTGCATCCTGTCTCACACTGATGATGAACACCAGTCTGGTCATAAAATGAAGTGCAGGAAATGAGCAGCATCACACAGTATGCACCAGAGTCAGCAAGAGAGGTGAGTAAAATGGCTGCCCGCAGCACATGGCAAACAAAGGAGGGAAAAAATCCTGACAGGATGTTACCCAAATTTTTACTGGTGATGTCTTAGTGCTTTCACTTAGGAGATTACTAAATAAAATCAATATTTGAAACTGGCACAAAATGCTTATTAATTATAATCTATGTGTTGCTGGCAGCTAAGTGATAAAATGATGTAGTCTGTGTGGGTTAAATCAATACTACACAGTCAATATGGTAAAAAGAAATAAGTGTGTTTTATTAAGAGTGAGAACAATTATAGCTTAATGTGTGTTGATGTAACAGACTTATTAAAAAAAACATACTAACACATAAATATATCTGTATATACACATAGTAACACATAAATATATATGTATATACACATACTAACACATAAATATATCTGTATATACACATAGTAACACATAAATATATATGTATATACACATACTAACACATAAATATATCTGTATATACACATACTAACACATAAATATATATGTATATACAAATAGTAACACATAAATATATATTTATATACACAAAGTAACACATAAATATATATGTATATACACATAGTAACACATAAATATATCTGTATATACACATAGTAACACATAAATACATAGTAACACATAAATATATATGTATATACACATACTAACACATAAATATATATATGTATATACACATAGTAACACATAAAATATATATGTATATACACATACTAACACATAAATATATATGTATATACAAATAGTAACACATAAATATATATTTATATACACAAAGTAACACATAAATATATATGTATATACACATAGTAACACATAAATATATCTGTATATACACATAGTAACACATAAATACATAGTAACACATAAATATATATGTATATACACATACTAACACATAAATATATATATGTATATACACATAGTAACACATAAAATATATATGTATATACACATACTAACAATCACAAAGAAGGCAGGATCCAGCTTTGGTGTATAGTAAAATCCAATTTTATTAGGTTTGATTAAAACGCCAAACAGGCTATAGAAACAGCACAAACAGAGTAGGTGTGTGAGCGTGACACCAGGGCTTACATGTTTCGGCCCGCAGCCGTAATCATAGCCATAGGTGTCATGCAGGTGAGTGCATACTTAAAAAGGTAATAGTAAAATGTGATTGGACAAGAATACAAATTCAAAATACGCCCACACTCCACAGGTAGAAAGGGAATTAACCCTTGTTTCCCTTGATATGGAACAACATGTGTAAATACATTAGCAGATCAATATATGTACAAAATAGTATAATCTCCAAAACAACATTAGTAAATGATATGAATGTTAGAAATGTTAAAAACACTGGCCATATGGACCGCACAGAATACTATGTGAATATAAGAATAGAAGATATACACATATAATATACTGCACTTAATGTACTATACTTCAGAATACGGTACAGAATGTATAATATGTTTACCTCATAACACTTAACACTTCAAATACACAATCTTGTATAGTTTAACCCCTACCTACCAGATAAATATTAATAGAATATGTACTATAGTATCAATGCACCTTAATTTTATATATATATATATAATAGTGCTAGTGGCTAGCTGTGGTACTATATAAACCTTATAAATAGTGTATTAGAGGATAAAATAGGAGGATATGGGGAGAAACATAATATATAGTTCGGTTATGAATGAGAGTCAAAAAGGATATGGAATAGGGAAATTAAATCAAAATTAAAATGTAAAAAATGAAAGTAAAAAACGCTGGAATGAAGTGTATGTGCTCAGTAAAAATATATATGCCCTAGAAGTACGGTCCTAGATAGCTAATACTGGGAAAATGTAAGAGAAATATATATATATACACAAACATCACAAATATAGCATGGTAATATCCTGATGATGAGCAGTAGTGCTTAAGGATATTTGTATATACATATACACTACTCCATATGTAGGGCAACATTGAAGTGAAGGTCTATAAACCCATAATTGCAGTAATACCAATAATTACACAGGATGGTAATTGGATAGTACATGAAATGTATAATATGTTATACTATATATTATATAAGGCTGGTGGACATTACAGCAGGGCTAGCTAGTGTGGCTATTCCCAGAAATTAATTAAATCATATCTGGAGTTTAATCCTAAAGGAAGTCTAGTTTTTAACGTATAGATCCAATATACTTCCCTTTTGGCAAGTATATTCTCTAAGTTGCCACCCCTCTTCGGCACCTTGGCTTGTTCTATTGCCAGCCATTTAAAAGAATTTAAGCTACATCTGTGTTTAGTGGCAAAATGTTGAACCAGAGGTGTACTTGACGTGCCTTTAGTAATTGTAGAAAAGTGTTCTCTGATACGTGAATTGATGTCCCTCGAGGTTAACCCTACATACTGGATATTACATAAGGTGCAAATAATAACGTATATGACATCCGTACTTTGGCAATTGAGGCAAGTTTTAATTGGATATGTCTGACCAGTTGTTGTAGAGGTGAATTCTTTAGTAACCCAAGCAAAATCACAGGGTTTACACTTTTTATGGCCGCATTTAAACATACCTAAATGTTGTAGCCATGAGCTAGTAGGTTGTAATGTCTGTTTGAGTTCTGTTGGCGACAGCATAGATGCTAGTGTGGGGCTTTTTCTGTATGAACACCTGACCCCTTGTTTCACGGTGTCAATCAGCTTATCATCAGCTGCCAGTAGAGGGAAATGTTTCTTAACTATATTACAAATCTGTGAGTATTGTGTACTGTATGTTGTCACAAAGTGTACACCTTGAAAATCACTGTGTGTTTGTTTGGGTTTGTCTTTCAAAAGTTGGTCCCTATCTAGCTTGTCCACAGCTGATCTAGCTTGTTTGATGTGTCTGCGTGTATATTTTCTTTCTTTAAGCCTCTTCTCAAGGCAATCAGCCTCCTGCACATAATCCACAGTGTTGCTACAGTTCCTCTTTAGCCTAGAAAATTGGCCCTTTGCAACAGCATATGATGTATTTTTGGGATGGCAACTGGAAGCATGCAGGAAGGTGTTGCCGGAGATGGGCTTGCGATATACTTTAGAGGTGATTTGTCCACTACTTTCTCCTGTAAGGCATAGGTCTAAATAATTAATAGACTTTGTGTCTGTAACGTAAGTAAAACTTAAGTTTAAATCGTTATTATTGATCATTTCCATGAAAGACAGTATATCTACAGGTGACCCTGACCAGATAAAAAGAAGGTCATCTATGTAGCGTTTAAAAAAACAAATATGTGATCTGTATGGGTTACTATGGTCAAAGATGTTGTCTAGCTCCCATTTGCCAAGAAATAAATTTGCATAGGAGGGGGCGTATTTCGCCCCCATGGCCGTTCCACATCTCTGAACATAGTATTGCCCTTCAAAGGTGAAAAAATTGTGAGTCAAAAGAAATTCTAGGATTCTCAGAACGTAGTCTTGGAAATCTGGTGTGTATTCTGTATGTGTAGTCAAAAAATACCTAACTGCCTCAATACCTTTATTATGTGGAATTCTGGAATATAGAGAGACCACATCCACTGAAAGCCAGTGATAGTTTGTTTGCCAATTTGTGTCAGTTAGCAAATTGAGTATTTCAGTGGATGTGGTCTCTCTATATTCCAGAATTCCACATTTATTTCTTGGCAAATGGGAGCTAGACAACATCTTTGACCATAGTAACCCATACAGATCACATATTTGTTTTTTTAAACGCTACATAGATGACCTTCTTTTTATCTGGTCAGGGTCACCTGTAGATATACTGTCTTTCATGGAAATGATCAATAATAACAATTTAAACTTAAGTTTTACTTACGTTACAGACACAAAGTCTATTAATTATTTAGACCTATGCCTTACAGGAGAAAGTAGTGGACAAATCACCTCTAAAGTATATCGCAAGCCCATCTCCGGCAACACCCTCCTGCACGCTTCCAGTTGCCATCCCAAAAATACATCATATGCTGTTGCAAAGGGCCAATTTTCTAGGCTAAAGAGGAACTGTAGCAACACTGTGGATTATGTGCAGGAGGCTGATTGCCTTGAGAAGAGGCTTAAAGAAAGAAAATATACACGCAGACACATCAAACAAGCTAGATCAGCTGTGGACAAGCTAGATAGGGACCAACTTTTGAAAGACAAACCCAAACAAACACACAGTGATTTTCAAGGTGTACACTTTGTGACAACATACAGTACACAATACTCACAGATTTGTAATATAGTTAAGAAACATTTCCCTCTACTGGCAGCTGATGATAAGCTGATTGACACCGTGAAACAAGGGGTCAGGTGTTCATACAGAAAAAGCCCCACACTAGCATCTATGCTGTCGCCAACAGAACTCAAACAGACATTACAACCTACTAGCTCATGGCTACAACATTTAGGTATGTTTAAATGCGGCCATAAAAAGTGTAAACCCTGTGATTTTGCTTGGGTTACTAAAGAATTCACCTCTACAACAACTTGTCAGACATATCCAATTAAAACTTGCCTCAATTGCCAAAGTACGGATGTCATATACGTTATTATTTGCACCTTATGTAATATCCAGTATGTAGGGTTAACCTCGAGGGACATCAATTCACGTATCAGAGAACACTTTTCTACAATTACTAAAGGCACGTCAAGTACACCTCTGGTTCAACATTTTGCCACTAAACACAGATGTAGCTTAAATTCTTTTAAATGGCTGGCAATAGAACAAGCCAAGGTGCCGAAGAGGGGTGGCAACTTAGAGAATATACTTGCCAAAAGGGAAGTATATTGGATCTATACGTTAAAAACTAGACTTCCTTTAGGATTAAACTCCAGATATGATTTAATTAATTTCTGGGAATAGCCACACTAGCTAGCCCTGCTGTAATGTCCACCAGCCTTATATAATATATAGTATAACATATTATACATTTCATGTACTATCCAATTACCATCCTGTGTAATTATTGGTATTACTGCAATTATGGGTTTATAGACCTTCACTTCAATGTTGCCCTACATATGGAGTAGTGTATATGTATATACAAATATCCTTAAGCACTACTGCTCATCATCAGGATATTACCATGCTATATTTGTGATGTTTGTGTATATATATATATTTCTCTTACATTTTCCCAGTATTAGCTATCTAGGACCGTACTTCTAGGGCATATATATTTTTACTGAGCACATACACTTCATTCCAGCGTTTTTTACTTTCATTTTTTACATTTTAATTTTGATTTAATTTCCCTATTCCATATCCTTTTTGACTCTCATTCATAACCGAACTATATATTATGTTTCTCCCCATATCCTCCTATTTTATCCTCTAATACACTATTTATAAGGTTTATATAGTACCACAGCTAGCCACTAGCACTATTATATATATATATAAAATTAAGGTGCATTGATACTATAGTACATATTCTATTAATATTTATCTGGTAGGTAGGGGTTAAACTATACAAGATTGTGTATTTGAAGTGTTAAGTGTTATGAGGTAAACATATTATACATTCTGTACCGTATTCTGAAGTATAGTACATTAAGTGCAGTATATTATATGTGTATATCTTCTATTCTTATATTCACATAGTATTCTGTGCGGTCCATATGGCCAGTGTTTTTAACATTTCTAACATTCATATCATTTACTAATGTTGTTTTGGAGATTATACTATTTTGTACATATATTGATCTGCTAATGTATTTACACATGTTGTTCCATATCAAGGGAAACAAGGGTTAATTCCCTTTCTACCTGTGGAGTGTGGGCGTATTTTGAATTTGTATTCTTGTCCAATCACATTTTACTATTACCTTTTTAAGTATGCACTCACCTGCATGACACCTATGGCTATGATTACGGCTGCGGGCCGAAACATGTAAGCCCTGGTGTCACGCTCACACACCTACTCTGTTTGTGCTGTTTCTATAGCCTGTTTGGCGTTTTAATCAAACCTAATAAAATTGGATTTTACTATACACCAAAGCTGGATCCTGCCTTCTTTGTGATTGTTCGTATCCACACCAGCTTGGGATCCGCTTTAGCCCCTGTTCACCTGTATCCTGTTGTAAACCCGGGTGAAGACAGAGAGCACCGCCCCCCGACCGGCGAATCCTGTGACGTCACGATCGACGCTGAATGTCCGTATGGCAAGCCAGAAGCGCTGCTGGAGTCTCATGTGAGTGCCGTTTACTTGGAGCTATTAGCCCACCGACAAGGTTTCGGTTTGACCACGTAGGTCCCCCGGCATATCCAGAGCATCTTTATGGTAAAGATCATACAGCCAAGTCGCAACTACAGGGGCGGTAGAGCTCATTTGGGGTAAGTCCCGGGAACAACGAAATAGACTGTTGCATATGTTTGTTTGCAGTGGAGTTGCATATTTGAAGAGCTTTTCTTATCCTTCCATATTTCTTATACACATACTAACACATAAATATATATGTTTATACACATAGTAACACATAAATATATATGTATATACACATACTAACACATAAATATATATATATATATATATATATATATATATACACATACTAGCACATAAATATATATGTATATACACATAGTAACACATAAATATATATGTATATACACATAGTAACACATAAATATATATGTATATACACATAGTAACACATAAATATATATGTATATACACATAGTAACATATAAATATATATGTATATACACATAGTAACACATAAATATATATGTATATACACATAGTAACACATAAATATATATGTATATACACATACTAACACATAAATATATATGTATATACACATAGTAACACATAAATATATATGTATATACACATAGTAACACATAAATATATATGTATATACACACAGTAACACATAAATATATCTGTATATACACACAGTAACACATAAATATATCTGTATATACACACAGTAGCACATAAATATATATGTATATACACATACTAACACATAAATATATATATATATATATATATATATATATATATACACATACTAGCACATAAATATATATATGTACACATAGTAACACATAAATATATATGTATATATACACATACTAACACATACATATATATGTATATACACATAATAACACATAAATATATATGTATATACACATAATAACACGTAAATATATCTGTATATACACATAGTAACACATAAATATATATGTATATACACATAGTAACACATAAATATATATGTATATACACATACTAACACATAAATATATCTGTATATACACATAGTAACACATAAATATATATGTATATGCACATACTAACACATAAATATATATGTATATACACATAGTAGCACATAAATATATATGTATATACACATAGTAACACATAAATATATATGTATATACACATACTAACACATAAATATATATGTATATACACATAATAACACATAAATATATATGTATATACACATAGTAACACATAAACATATATGTATATACACATAAATATATATGTATATACACATAGTAACACATAAATATATATGTATATACACATAGTAACACATAAATATACATGTATATACACATACTAACACATAAATATATATGTATATACACATACTAACACATAAATATATATGTATATACACATAATAACACATAAATAGATATGTATATACACATATTTAACACATAAATATATATGTATATACACATACTAACACATAAATATATATGTATATACACATACTAACACATAAATATATCTGTATATACACATAATAACACATAAATAAATATGTATATACACATAATAACACATAAATATATATGTATATACACATAATAACACATAAATAATATATGTATATATACACATACTAACACATAAATAATATATGCATATACACATACTAACACATAAATATATATGTATATACACATACTAAGACATAAATATATATATATATACACATAATAACACATAAATATATATGTATATACACATAGTAACACATAAATATATATGTATATAGACATAGTAACACATAAATATTGTCAAGGTATTTGAAATATTATTAAATAATATATAGAAGTATATTTATCTTTATTTAATAAAGCTGTGGTTGTGCACATGGTCTGTAAAACAAAGGATTATTTCTAAGAGTTCTCCCCCACTTCTTCAATTAACACAGGTAAAATTCTGAATACACATCTCCAGGATGTCTCCAAAGGCTTGACAATACAACATTTGGTTTAATTAAAATGTAGCCACAGTTTCAGAAAACCATATGTATGATTGCTTGGGAATGTGAGATAAAATCTATTTACCCCTCCCAATATACCTAGGAATCTAGCTCAGGTGACAAGTCATGTGAGATTTTCAGCATTTGCCCTTTGGTGCAGGGGACCCCATGTGGAGTGGGAGACAGGGAGTCTGAAGTTACTGAAAGGGCAGTTAGAACATTAGGATAACAGCACATGAATTGAAAACAACTGTAGTTAGATTTCAAATAAAATATACTAGGAAAATAAATACAAGACATACAGGTTTTGAAAACATAAAAGATCTTACTTAGCCTCTGTGTTTTTAAGAATATAAATAAATACTTGTGAACCTGGAAAGAAATAATTGATGATACTGAATCTTATTTCAGATGGACCCTAGACATATGAACGCTTGGATCACTTCTAATAATTTATTTCTATTTTTATTGCAGACAACCATTGGTCATGGGCATCAATCTATGCACTTAGAAAGAGATGGAATGCCTGCATGAAATGAAATAAATCATATCATATGAATGTGAAATAAATGTTTATAAAGTTTTAAATACATCAAGTTACTTTGATGTGATATGACTATGAAATATACATTTTTTTTTGTTAGGCTAAATGAAATATAAATTATTTTAATATAATGTTAGATATATGTGATGTTTCATATCAAAATGATCAGAAAATTCATTAAGATATAACTTATCCAAAACAAATATTGTGAATAGTTGTTGCAGTAAATTATGATAAAATGAATAACCATTTCATAAAAATACTGATTTAAGTTGTTTCAAATGTTGCTATGTCTGATTGTAATGATGCCACCTAAGGGCCGATACCGGTATAGCAGTTGAGATTTAACTGCTTAAAGGATGCGTTTCCGTGGTGACCAAGGGCCAATCCGATTAGACTTCCCAGATAACCAATGGGAAGGTCAGCTCCCGTAGTGCCACCCACATGACGTCATCAATGATTGAAAACATATATAAGTAAGCAAAAGAGAAGAAGGAAAAAAAAGGCTGTTTTTAACTTTGGATGAGATCTGCTGTTGGGCATTTTAAAACCAATCTAAACAAGCTGACTACCTCCTTCTCATTGATTGCAAAAATTACTTATCTGTCTTCTGAGATGACCTAAAGACCGCTATGAATTGGTTCAAAATTGGTGAAGTATATTGTATTTTAAATTGGTAGTCATAAGCCTAGGTATTGTTTAAATTTGTATCTGGTAGACTAAATGATTTATCTATGAAAGTTCCGGTGTTTTAAGTCAATATTGTATTAGGATAAATTGCAGTTAAATAGCAGAATATATATATTATCCTATTGTTTTATAAACACTGTTTAGAATTGTATTGCTTGGATGTTAAAGGTTTTTAGTCCCATTGTGTTAAATAAATAAAGACTAGTTATAAATAAGATGGGTTTTTAATATAAGCGTGTAGGAATTTTGCATAGCATATTTAAATAGTTTTCAAGCGCATATAATATTATTTCATTTCCTTTTATTGCAAATATATTTCAATATGTTTATTATTTACTAATAATAAAGAATTCAGATATTTAGATTAATTTTATTATCTTAGCAAATGTATGTTTGATTGCAGGTTTAGTTTAAAGGAAGATTGTTAAATATATTCCCTGCCATATACTTACACATTGTTTAGAGAATACTGCTAAGATTTTCATAAATATACTGACATATTGTATGGAGGCACTGCTGAGATTTAATAATATCCATCATATTTGATATAATATATTTGCGGAAGTGGCCAGAGAAAACGTGCCATCTCCACAGAGGTTTAACTATACCCCTCCCCCAACACGGGATGAGACGCTGAGAGACTATAGCCAAAGCGGGGGACATACTCAGGCGAATAATTACGCCCAAAGAGAATACCCACAGAATAATGGGTACCCCCACAAAGGTAGATACAATAGACGGCGAAGGTATTCTCAGGATAACCAGACACCCCAAGTAAATAATGCTCCCCAAAATAATAATGCTGAACAAATTGCACCCCAGGAACAACCACGCCAGAATAGAAATTACGTCCCTGATTCTGAGGGAACCCAATGGTCCAGGAATCATTACAATGGGGCACCAGGAGATAGGCCCAGGGGTAGAGGTAACTTGTACAATCAGGTAGATATGCTGTTTACCCAGTTAAATCGGTTGAGCGAACAAATCGCTAATATGAGTCAAAAATCTACGGCTCAGCAACCGAACAATACTTTTTTAGGGGTACAGCCAGTGGTCAGCAGTGGACCACAGGCACAGTCATAAATACTGCAGTATCACCTGAAGCGGAGAGGAGAGATATACAAAATGTAATAATAAATATCAATGATAATAATCATGTTATCTCCCCACAGACCGGAAACGGACGATTTAGCTGTGATGACAAGCAACCTCATCCGGGAAAAATTAACAAATCTCTTCCTTTGCAGCACTCTCTTAACCTTATTTCCACAGATGCAGTACAAAAGAATCCAGCCGACCCTGTCATAGAGGAAACAGGTAGGAAGCTTCCTCTGCACAGGAAAACGTGGCAAATTCAGGTAACACGTGGCGAAGCCCACAGATGTGTGAGAATGCCAATTTTATGTGTGAAATGGTAGAAAATGCAGGAAGATATTATGTATTAGTTGAGCTGCAAGATTCAGTCTCCAACCCTATCAGGGGATTAATTGACACTGGGTCACAGGCAACTATCTTATCCCACAAGTACTACACACAGCTAAATGAGCTAACACCCCACAAACCTAAAATAAGAGAATTTGACGGTTCTCTAATAGGTGTTGGGGGTGACTCCCTAAAAGTCTACGGTACTGCCTGGTTAAAATTTAAATTGGGGAAGAGGGTCATAAGACACCCTGTCATTATAGTGGATCTGCCAACTGATCGTTTAATTATTGGTAGTGATCTCCTGAAACGTTTAAGCACCATAATTGATTGCATAAATAATGTAATTTGGTCACAAGTTAAGAGACCTATCAATTATGAAAAATCTGGTATATCTCATGCCCGACATAGCTGTCACGTGGTGGAAGAGAAACCAGATGCTGTGGAGATTCATTTCAGGAATAACTCTGTACCTGAAATCACTATTCTACAAATAGATGATCAGACTCCTTTTAGTGGCCCTGATGGTAATACTTTTAAAATTTCGCCTGGAAAGATAGCGAATATTTCCCTAGATGGCGATGTATTAACCATATCACTCCACAAGGGGGATCATAAAATCCCTAAGGGGGGAGGCCACACTCAATACCTCACAGAGATTGAGAGAGTTAAAGAGGATCTATTTATCCCTATACAAGTGCATGACCTTGGTAAAACCAAGTATGCTAAAATAAACTTAAAACAGGAAGCTAGCTATATAAGCGAAGGTTTATTAGTGCAAATAGCTGAACCTAAAGTGATTAAATATCTTTCTCCCCAAGACCACTGTGTCCACAACCTGGATAACAGGTCTGAAAGCTATAACATCACAGCTAAGTGCTTATTATCTATCTCTATAGGTAATAAGTCAGTGAGGCACCTGTTTTTAGTTTTAAATACTCCATTGAAATGGCTATTGAGCATGGTATTCATGAATTTGTGATCATAACTGACTCAAATTATGTGCGTGACAGTTTTGTTGAATACCTGCCAACTTGGAAGAGAAATGGCATGCAGAAAAGCAATAACAAACCAGTCAAGCATGGCAAATTGTTCTGCGAGATTGATAATCTGGTGGTATCCAATGATTTAACCATACACTGGAAAAAGACCAAGGGTCATTCCAGAGTTCTAGGTCCTGATAAGGAAGGCAATGACCTTGCGGATTCATTAGCCAAACAAGGAGCCATAACTGGAGAACTCCTTAATATTGACCACTTAATGGGTGCAATTCAGGTAGAAGTCATTACCAGAAACCAGGCAAAACAACAGAATGAGCCTAACTTGGTACAATGGAGTCAGGATTCTCCTAGTGAGGACCTGATCACTAGTCAAAAAGAAGACCCCATTGTAGGCATCTTCTATAAACACATAGAAGATCCTGAAAGCAACCCCATCTCAAAAGATGATTGCATTGGCAAAGAAGATCTTAGAATCTTAATAAAATCTAGATCACAATTCAAGTTACAGGATGGTTTGTTAATTAGAACTTCCAAAACTGGCATCCAGCAGTGGGTAGTACCCATCAAGTTCAGAGGTCTAATGCTTCAACATGCCCATGATGCTCCCACATCTGGTCATTGTGGTGCCAAACGCACGTATGAAATATTACGTGATCATGCTTTTTGGCCACACATGTTGAAAGATGTTCAAACCTACTGTCAAGGGTGTTTAATCTGCCCACAGTTCCAACCCACTGCACCAACGCATAGAGCGCCATTGCAGAAAAGGGGGATGGTAATGCCATGGTCAGATCTACAAATTGATTTTATTGGTCCAGTAACAAGGTCATCAAGAGGTAACAAGTACATGTTAACAGTGACATGCCTGTTCACTAAATGGGTAGAGTGCATTAGTGCACCTAACAATAGTGCTGGAACATGTGCAGCATTGCTCATCAACCATGTATTTTCCAGATTTGGGTTGCCCCAAAGAATCGAATCAGATCGGGGGACCCACTTCACTAGCGAAGTGATGACCAAAATGTGGAAAATACTAGGGGTTAAAAGAAAGCTCCATATTGCTTATAGAGCTGCCTCAAGTGGTGGTGTAGAGCGTTACAACCAGTCCATTGTTAAAATCCTCAAAACGTTTGTGAGTGAAACGGGTAAAGACTGGGATGTAAAACTACCTCTAGTCTTAATGGCATTAAGAGCAACTCCAAGTAGTGCTACCAAGATGTCACCTTTTGAACTGATGACTGGTAGAAGAATGGTTCTACCTCAGCATCTGCTATACCGTACATCAGACCAAAACTTGATAAACGCTGCCAATACACATCAATATGTGGAGAACTTAAGAAAACACTGCAATATGCATTTGCATTTGCTCAAAGGAATTTAGAAAGATCCGCAACTGCCACTAAAACATACTATGATCTCAAAACGTCCAAAAAGGAATATGAAATAAATGATAAAGTTTATCTTTATAACTTTGGAAGAGATCAGGTTAGGGAGAAGAAATTTCTTCCCTCATGGAAAGGTCCTTTTGTCATTACTGACAAAATATCTCCAGTAGCCTATAAAATAAGGATCCCCAAAAATGAAAGTTTCATAGATAAATGGGTCCATATCAATCAATTGCGGGCATGTCATCCCAGATCCCAACTACAAGTCATAGAGGGAGAATGAAGTGTCATATCCCCAAATGAACTAAAGACATACTGTAGTTTAAATATGCCTAACTTATAAACATGAAGGCTCAAAATAACAAACTTTCTACATAGAAGACTGTCCATGACGTGTACGGTCAACATCCTCACCAAATACCACTAACTTTGATCCAATTCAAATACATGTGTCATACCTATTTTTGAATTGGAAAGGGGGATTTATGTCAAGGTATTTGAAATATTATTAAATAATATATAGAAGTATATTTATCTTTATTTAATAAAGCTGTGGATGTGCACATGGTCTGTAAAACAAAGGATTATTTCTAAGAGTTCTCCCCCACTTCTTCAATTAACACAAGTAAAATTCTGAATACACATCTCCAGGATGTCTCCAAAGGCTTGACAATACAACATTTGGTTTAATTAAAATGTAGCCACAGTTTCAGAAAACCATATGTATGATTGCTTGGGAATGTGAGATAAAATCTATTTACCCCTCCCAATATACCTAGGAATCTAGCTCAGGTGACAAGTCATGTGAGATTTTCAGCATTTGCCCTTTGGTGCAGGGGACCCCATGTGGAGTGGGAGACAGGGAGTCTGAAGTTACTGAAAGGGCAGTTAGAACGTTAGGATAACAGCACATGAATTGAAAACAACTGTAGTTAGATTTCAAATAAAATATACTAGGAAAATAAATACAAGACATACAGGTTTTGAAAACATAAAAGATCTTACTTAGCCTCTGTGTTTTTAAGAATATAAATAAATACTTGTGAACCTGGAAATAAATAATTGATGATACTGAATCTTATTTCAGATGGACCCTAGACAAATGAACGCTTGGATCACTTCTAATAATTTATTTCTATTTTTATTGCAGACAACCATTGGTCATGGGCATCAATCTATGCACTTAGAAAGAGATGGAATGCCTGCATGAAATGAAATAAATCATATCATATGAATGTGAAATAAATGTTTATAACGTTTTAAATACATCTTGTAAAATATAGTGAGATGAAGATATGGAAGTTACTTTGATGTGATATGACTATGAAATATACATTTTTTTTGTTAGGCTAAATGAAATATAAATTATTTTAATATAATGTTAGATATATGTGATGTTTCATATCAAAATGATCAGAAAATTCATTAAGATATAACTTATCCAAAACAAATATTGTGAATAGTTGTTGCAGTAAATTATGATAAAATGAATAACCATTTCATAAAAATACTGATTTAAGTTGTTTCAAATGTTGCTATGTCTGATTGTAATGATGCCACATAAGGGCCGATACTGGTATAGCAGTTGAGATTTAACTGCTTAAAGGATGCGTTTCCGTGGTGACCAAGGGCCAATCCGAATAGACTTCCCAGATAACCAATGGGAAGGTCAGCTCCCGTAGTGCCACCCACATGATGTCATCAATGATTGAAAACATATATAAGTAAGCAAAAGAGAAGAAGGAAAAAAAGGCTGTTTTTAACTTTGGATGAGATCTGCTGTTGGGCATTTTAAAACCAATCTAAACAAGCTGACTACCTCCTTCTCATTGATTGCAAAAATTACTTATCTGTCTTCTGAGATGACCTAAAGACCGCTACGAATTGGTTCAAAATTGGGGAAGTATATTGTATTTTAACCCTTTAAGGACACAGCTTTCAGTTTGCTCAATTGTTTTGTGACGGAAAAATTCTGTCATATGTCCTTAAGAGGTTAAATTGGTAGTCATAAGCCTAGGTATTGTTTAAATTTGTATCTGGTAGACTAAATGATTTATCTATGAAAGTTCTGGTGTTTTAAGTCAATATTGTATTAGGATAAATTGCAGTTAAATAGCAGAATATATATATTATCCTATTGTTTTATGAACACTGTTTAGAATTGTATTGCTTGGATGTTAAAGGTTTTTAGTCCCATTGTGTTAAATAAATAAAGACTAGTTATAAATAAGGTGGGTTTTTAATATAAGCGTGTAGGAATTTTGCATAGCATATTTAAATAGTTTTCAAGCGCATATAATAATAATTATTTCATTTCCTTTTATTGCAAATATATTTCAATATGTTTATTATTTACTAATAATAAAGAATTCAGATATTTAGATTAATTTTATTATCTTAGCAAATGTATGTTTGATTGCAGGTTTAGTTTAAAGGAAGATTGTTAAATATATTCCCTGCCATATATTTACAAATTGTTTAGAGAATACTGCTAAGATTTTCATAAATATACTGACAATATATCTGTATATACACATAGTAACACATAAATATATATGTATATACACATATTAACACATAAATATATACGTATATACACATAGTAACACATAAATATATATGTATATACACATAGTAACACATAAATATATATATATATGTATATACACATAGTAACACATAAATATATATGTATATACACATACTAACACATAAATATATATTTATATACACATAGTAGCACATAAATATATATGTAAATACACATACTAACACATAAATATATATATATACATAGTAACACATAAATATATATATATATATATATATATATATACACACATAGTAACACATAAATATATATGTATATACACATAGTAATACATAAATATATATGTATATACACATTGTAACACATAAATATATCTGTATATACACATAGTAACACATAAATATATATGTATATACACATAACACATAAATATATATGTATACACACATACTAATACATAAATATATATATATATATATACACATAACACATAAATATATATGTATATACACATTGTAACACAAATATATCTGTATATACACATAGTAACACATAAATATATATGTATATACACATAGTAACACATAAATATATATGTATATACACATAGTAACACATAAATATATACGTATATACACATAGTAACACATAAATATATATGTATATACACATAATAACACATAAATATATATGTATACACACATACCAACACATAAATATATATGTATATACACATAGTAACACATAAATATATATGTATATACACATAGTAACACATAAATATATACGTATATACACATAGTAACACATAAATATATCTGTATATACACATACTAACACATAAATAATATATGTATATACACATACTAACACATAAATATATGTATATACACATACTAACACATAAATATATCTGTATATACTCATACTAACACATAAATATATATGTATATACACATAGTAACACATAAATATATATTTATATACACATAATAACACATAAATATATATGTATATACACATACTAACACATAAATATATCTGTATATACACATACTAACACATAAATATGTATGTATATACACATACTAACACATAAATAATATATGTATATACACATAGTAACACATAAATATATCTGTATATACACATACTACCACATAAATATATCTGTATATACACATAGTAACATATAAATATATCTGTATATACACATACTAACACATAAATATATCTGTATATATACATAGTAACATATAAATATATCTGTATATACACATAATAACACATAAATAGATATGTATATACACATAGTAACACATAAATATATCTGTATATACACATAGTAACACATAAATATATATGTATATACACATAATAACACATAAATATATCTGTATATACACATACTAACACATAAATAATATATGTATATACACATAATAACACATAAATATATATGTATATACACATAGTAACACATAAATATATATGTATATACACATAATAACACATAAATATATATGTATATACACATAGTAACACATAAATATATCTGTATATACACACATTAACACATAAATATATATGTATAAACACATACTAACACATAAATATATATGTATATACACATACTAACACATAAATATATCTGTATATACATATAGTAACACATAAATATACTAGTTGTTATGACACGAATTGTGCCATTTCCTGGTGATAGTTTTGCGCCAAAAAAAAAAGTAGTAATTTTACCCCTCTCCCTCTATTGCTCGCTGTTTTCATACACCTAGATTACGAGTTTTGCGTTAGAGGCTATGCGGTGCAAACGAGCAGTTTATGCTCACCGCTCACTTACCTACAGCGCTGGTATTACGGGTTTTTACAAACCAGACAAGAAGTGAGCGTTGAGCAAAATTTAGCTCATTACCGCACTCCAATACCAGCGCTGCTTACGTTAGCGGTGAGCTGGTGTAACATGCTCGTGCATGATTTCCCCATAGGAATCAACGGGGAGAGCTCGCTGAAAAAAAAGTCTAACACCTGCAAAAAAGCAGCGTAAAGCTCCTTAATGCAGCCCCATTGATTCCTATGGGGAAATAAAATTTATGTCTACACCTAACACCCTAACATGAACCCCAAGTCTAAACACCCCTAATCTTACACTTATTAACCCCTAATCTGCCACCCCTGACATCGCCGCAAACCTACATTATATTATTAACCCCTAATCTTCCGCTCCGGACACCGCCGCCACCTACATTATACTTATGAACCCCTAATCTGATGCCCCCAACATCGCCGACACCTACATTATTTTTATTAGCCCCTAATCTGCTGCCCCCAATGTCGCCGCAACCTACTACCTACACTTCTTAACCCCTAATCTGCCTCCCCCCCCATGTCGCTGCCACTATAATAAACATATTAACCCCTAAACCGCCGCACTCCTGCATTGCAAACATTACTTAAAGATTATTAACCCCTAATCTGCCATCCCTAACGTCGCCGCCACTATTCTAAATTTAGTTTAGGGTTTATTTTTATTTTAACTAGGTAGAATAGTTACTAAATAGTTATTAACTAATAAATTAATTTAATAAACTACCTAGCTAAAATTAATACAAAAGTACCTGTAAAATAAAACCTAACCTAAGTTACAATAACACTTAACGCTACACTATAATTAAATTAATTCCCTAAATTAAATACAATTAAATACAATTAAATAAAATTAGCTAAAGTACAAAAAAACAAAACACTAAATTACAGAAAATAATAAATTACAAGATTTTTAAACTATTTACACCTAATCTAATCCCCCTAACATAATAAAAAAAGCCCCCCCAAAATAAAAAAACCCCTACCCTACACTAAATTACAAATAGCCCTTAAAAGGGCCTTTTGCGGGGCATTGCCCCAAAGTAATCAGCTCTTTTACCTGTAAAAAGAATACAAATCCCCTCAACATTAAAACCCACCACCCACACAACCAACCCTACTCTAAAACCCACCCAATACCCCCTTAAGAAAACCTAACACTAACCCCTTGAAGATCACCTTACCGGGAGAAGTCTTCATCCAACTGGGCCAAAGTCCTCAACGAATCCAGCAGAAGTGGTCCTCCAGATGGGCAGAAGTGGTCCTCCAGATGGGCAGAAGTCTTCATCCAGACGGCATCTTCTATCTTCATCCATCCGGCGCGGAGAGGGTCCATCTTCAAGACATCCGACGCGGAGTCACGGTGACTGAAGAATGAAGAATGAATGACCTTTAAGTGACGTCATCCAAGATGGCATCCCTTCAATTCCAATTGGCTGATAGACTTCTATCATCCAATCAGAATTAAGGTAGAAAAAATCATATTGGCTGATGCAATCAGCCAATAGGATTGAGCTGGCATTCTATTGGCTAATTGGAACAGCCAATAGAATGCCAGCTCAATCCTATTGGCTGATTGCATCAGCCAATAGGATTTTTCCTACCTTAATTCCGATTGGCTGATCTTGGATGATGTCACTTAAAGGAACCTTCATTCTTCAGTCGCCATCGGATGGAAGAGGATGCTCCACGTCGGATGTCTTCAAGATGGACCCGCTCCGCTCCGGATGGAAGAAGATAGAAGATGCCGCCTGGATGAAGACTTCTGCCGGTCTGGATGTCCTCTTCTGGCCGGATCGGATGAAGGCTTCTGCCCCTCTGGAGGTCCACTTGTGCCCGGCTGGGTGAAGACGTCTCAAGGTAGGGTGATCTTCAAGGGGGTAGTGTTCGGTTTTTTTAAGGGGGGATTGGGTGGGTTTTAGAGTAGGGTTGGGAGTGTGGGTGGTGGGTTTTAATGTTGGGGGGGGTATTGTCTTTTTTTTACAGGTAAAAGAGCTGATTACTTTGCAATGCCCCGCAAAAGGCCCTTTTAAGGGCTATTTGTAATTTAGTATAGGGTTGGGAATTTTATTATTTTGGGGGGGGGGCTTTTTTATTTTATTAGGGGGATTAGAGTAGGTGTAATTAGCCTAAAAAAATTGTAATTAATTTTTATTTTCTGTAATTTAGTGGGGGTTTTTTTGTACTTTAGTTTATTTAATTTAATTGTAGTTAATTGTAGGTAGTTTATGTAATTAATTTAATGATAGTGTAGTATTAGGTGTAATTGTAATTTAGGTTAGGATTTATTTTACAGGTAAATTTGCACTTATTTGAACTAGGTAGCTATTAAATAGTTAATAACTATTTAATAACTAATCTACCTAGTTAAAATAAATACAAACTTGCCTGTAAAATAAAAATAAACCCTAAACTAGATACAATGTAACTATTATTTATATTGTAGCTAGATTATGGTTTATTTTACAGGTAAGTATTTAGTTTTAAATAGGAATAATTTAGTTAATTATAGTAAATTTATTTAGATGTATTTAAATTATATTTAAGTTAGAGGGGTGTTGGGGTTAGGGTTAGACTTAGGTTTAGGGGTTAATAAATTTATTATAGTGGCTGCGACATTGGCGGCGGCAGATTAGGGGTTAATAAATTTAATATAGTTGGGGGGGCAGATTAGGGGTTAATAAATAAAATGTAGGGTTCGGCGATGTTGGAGGCATCAGAGTAGGGGTTCATAAGTATAATGTAGGTGGTGGCGGTGTCCGGAGCGGCAGATTAGGGGTTAATAATATAATGTAGGTGGCGACGATGTCGGGGGCGGCATATTACGGGTTAATAAGTGTAGGATTAGGGGTGTTTAAACTCAGGGTTCATGTTAGGGTGTTAGGTGTAGACTTAAAATTCCTTTCCCCATAGGAAACAATGGGGCTGCGTTAGGAGCTGAACTCTGCTTTTTTGCAGGTGTTAGTTTTTTTTTCAGCCAGCTCAGCCCTATTGTTTCCTATGGAGAAATCGTGCACAAGCACGTTTAGCCAGCTCACCGCTACCGTAAGCAGCGCTGGTATTACAGTGAGATGTGGAGCTAAATTTTGCTCAACGCTCAATTTTCTGAGGCTGATGCCGGCTTGAAGAAAACTCGTAATACCAGCATTGTCTTAAGTGAGCGGTGAGAAAAAAAGGCTCGTTAGCCCCGCACACCATTACCGACAAAAACTCGTAATCTAGCCGATTGTTTTTGAATTTTATTGTACCCTATTGTATCAATGCAATGTTTTGTGGACCCAGGACATACTTGAAAAAGAGAGAAATCTCAATGTATCCTTCATGGTAACATATTTTATAAATAAATAAATAATATATATACACCTGTATGTGTGTGTGTGTATATATATATATATATATATATATATATATATATATACACATACATACATACATATACAGTATCTCACAAAAGTGAGTACACCCCTTACATTTTTGTAAATGTTTATTATATCTTTTCATGTGACAACACTGAAGAAATGACACTTTGTTACAATGTAAAGTAGTGAGTGTACAGCCTGTATAACAGTGTAAATATTTTATTATATCTTTCATGTGACAATACTGAAGAAATGACACTTTGTTACAATGTAAAGTAGTGAGTGTACAGCCTGTATAACAGTGTAAATATTTTATTATATCTTTCATGTGACAATACTGAAGAAATGACACTTTGTTACAATGTAAAGTAGTGAGTGTACAGCCTGTATAACAGTGTAAATATTTTATTATATCTTTTCATGTGACAACACTGAAGAAATGACACTTTGCTACAATGTAAAGTAGTGAGTGTACAGCCTGTATAACAGTGTAAATATTTTATTACATCTTTCATGTGACAACACTGAAGAAATGACACTTTGTTACAATGTAAAGTAGTGAGTGTACATACAGCCTGTATAACAGTGTAAATATTTATTATATCTTTCATGTGACAACACTGAATAAATTACACTTTGTTACAATGTAAAGTAGTGAGTGTACAGCCTGTATAACAGTGTAAATATTTTATTATATCTTTTCATGTGACAACACTGAAGAAATGACACTTTGCTACAATGTAAAGTAGTGAGTGTACAGCCTGTATAACAGTGTAAATATTTTATTATATATTTTCATGTGACAACACTGAAGAAATGACACTTTGTTACAATGTAAAGTAGTGAGTGTACAGCCTGTATAACAGTGTAAATATTTTATTATATCTTTCATGTGACAACACTGAAGAAATGACACTTTGTTACAATGTAAAGTAGTGAGTGTACAGCCTGTATAACAATGTAAATATTTTATTATATATTTTCATGTGACAACACTGAAGAAATGACACTTTGTTACAATGTAAAGTAGTGAGTGTACAGCCTGTATAACAGTGTAAATATTTTATTATATATTTTCATGTGACAACACTGAAGAAATGACACTTTGTTACAATGTAATGTAGTGAGTGTACAGCCTGTATAACAGTGTAAATTTGCTGTCCCCTCAAAATAACACACAGCCATTAATGTCTTAACTGATGGCAACAAAAATGAGTACACCCCTTAGTGTCTGTATATGTGCATATGTGTAAGTATGTATATATGTCTGTATATACTGTAAACAACAATACAAGGGCCTCTAGTTATTAATGTCTGTCGGACCTGATTCGACAGTGTGGATCAGGTCCGACAGACATCGCTGAATACGGCGAGCTACTGGTGCAACGCTGCCCTCTGCAGACTCACGGCCAATCGGCCGCCAGCAGGGTGGTGTCAATCAACCCGATCGTACTGGATCGGGTTGAATTGCGGCAATGTCTGTCCGCCTGCTCAGAGCAGGCGGACAGGTTATGGAGCAGCGGTCTTTGTGACCGCTGCTTCATAACTGCTGTTTCTGGCGAGCCTGCAGGCTCGCCAGAAACACGGGGCGAGCTTGAAACATATGCCCCAATATGTCATTCTGTTTGCTGTTTACATTGAGTGTGCTGTTGTAAAAACCAATAAACTGCTTAAACTGTCCCTAATTTTTTTTTATTTATTTTTTCAAAAGCCAGTAACTATGATCATGTGATCTGAAGAATATTCCTCAAATAGTGTCACATAGTCTCATAGTGTAATGTTTTTATGGTTGGTGGTTGTTAGTTTTAGTGTTCTAAGTTCTGGTGGAAAAAAATAATTTGCAAAGTGACCCAGTTATACTACACTAAAGAGGAGATTCAGTGTATGAAATTTCACTCAATGTCACCATGTGTTAGAAACACTATGCAAACAACATCTGGTGAAATATTCTGATGTAAGATGTAAATGATCCTGCCTTGCATTCTGTTTGTCCCCCAGTAGGAGGCAGACTTGATCATTGTTTCAGTTTATGGTTATAGAGATCACACTGACGTACACAACTGCTGCATTTCTTCTATGGCAACAAGGCTTTTTCTCACATGATTTTTTGTTGTTGTTTTATTCCTTGTTTTTGGTGTCCTGGGTTTATTTTAAGTAACTGCTCTCAAGTGCCAAGACGTTCCTAGGATATTTCAGCCTCTTAATGCTTAAAAAAACACACTTAGAGCTAAAGACGTTTAAGTGCGACAGTCGCTGGGCATCTGAGCTATGGGCATATTCCCAAAACACTAAAAGGACCTTGGCAGTCAAAATTAAAGGGACATAAAACACTTTTTTTTCTTTCATGATTCTGATAGAGCGTTTGGTTTTAGACAACTTTCCCATTTATTTCTATTATCTCATTTGTTTTGTTCTCTTGTTGTTTTTTGTTAAAATGTATAACTAGGTATGCTCAGAAGCTGCTGATTGGTGGCTGCACATATATGCCTCTTGTTACTGGCTCACCTAGCTACCAGGAGTGCATTACGGCTACTTCAACAAAGAATACCAAGGGAATGAAGCACATTAGATAATAAAATTAAATTGGAAAGTTATTTAACATTGTATTCGCTATCTGAATTGTGAAAGAAAAACAATTATGTTTCATATCCCTTTAAGACACAGAGGCCTACGTATCAAGCCGTCAACTTACTTGCATTCGTCGGCACCAATATGCTCGCCTGACATCGCCTAACATCGCGGCCACGGACCTGAATACGATCTCCATATTTATATAAAAAGCTGTCAAAACGCCGCGCACCAGACTGTTGTAACTAACGGTCATCTATCTCGCTGCTATTCGACTTTTTCACAGCTTTATTTATATACTGTCACTAAACACCACCACTATACTTAACTGTTTAACCCCTATCCCGCCGCTCCCTGACACCGCAGCAACTAAATAAAGTTATTAACCCCTATCACGCCGCTCCCAGACCCCGCCGCAACTAACTAAAGGTTACCCCTAAACCTCTAGCCTCCCACATCACTACCACTTACTAAACCTATTAACCCCTAAACCGCCAGCCCCCCACATCGCCATAAACTAAATTAAACTGCTAACCCACTAACTTTATATAAAAGGACACTGAACCCAAATTTTTTCTTTCGTGATTCAGATAGCGCATGCATTTTTAAGCAACTTTCTAATTTACTCCTATTATAAATTTTTCTTTTGTTCTCTTGCTATCTTTATTTGAAAAAGAAGACATCTAAGCTTTTTTATGTTCAGAACTCTGGACAGCACTTTCTTATTGGTGGATGAATTTATCCACCAATCAGCAAGGACAACCCAGGTTGTTCACCAAAAATGGGCCGGCATCTAAACTTAAATTTTTGCATTTCAAATAAAGATACCAAGAGAATGAAGAAAATTTGATAATAGGAGTAAATTAGAAAAAAAATTTATGCTCTATCTGAATCACGAAAGAAAAATTTGGGTTCAGTGTCCCTTTAAATATTAACTCATTCCTATCTTATAATAAATTTAAACTAACCTTTAGATTTAAATTAAACTATATTAAACTATTAATTAACCTACCCTAACTGCTATACTAAAATTACATTAAACTATATTAAGCTAATAATTAATCTACCCTAACTATTATACTAAAATTACAATAAACTATATTAAACTATTAATTAACCTACCCTAACTATTATACTAAAATTACAATAAACTATATAAAAATATTAATTAACCTACCCTAACTATTATACTAAAATTGCATTAAACTACAAAATTAAATTTATTTAAAAACCTAACCCTACTCAAATAATTTAAATCTACAATAAAAAAATTACAGTTACAAAAAACTAACAAATAAGTTACAAAAAATAACAAACACTAACGGCTAGATTACGAGTTGTGCGTTAGGCTTAAAAAGCAGCGTTGGCCGGTCCCAACGCTGCTTTTTAACGCCCGCTGGTATTACGAGTCTTGCAGGTACAGGTGTACCGCTCAGTTTTTTGGCCAGACTTGGAAATACCGCAAATCCACTTACGTCAATTGCAAATCCTCTTTTTTCAATGGGACTTGCATAGCGCTGGTATTACGAGTCTGACAAAAAGTAAGAGGTAGACCCTCCCCTGTCAAGACTGGTACCGCATTTTAAAGTCAGTAGTTATGAGTTTTACACTACAACACCGTAGCATAAAACTCTTAACTAAAGTGCTAAAAAGTACACTAACACCCATAAACTACCTATTAACCCCTAAACCGAGGCCCTCCCACATCGCAAACACTATAATAAATTTTTTAACCCCTAATCTGCCGAACCGGACATCGCCGCCACTATAATAAATATATTAACCCCTAAACCGCCGCACTCCCGCCTCGCAAACACTAGTTAAATTTTATTAACCTCTAATATGCCGTTCCTAACATTGCCGCAACCTATCTACCTACATTTATTAACCCCTAATCTGCTGCCACTATATTAAAGTTATTAACCCCTAAATCTAAGTCTAACCCTAACACCCCCTAACTTAAATATAATTTAAATAAATCTAAATAAAAATAACTATCATTAACTAACTTATTCCTATTTAAAACTAAATACTTACCTATAAAATAAACCCTAAGATAGCTACAATATAACTAATAGTAACATTGTAGCTACCTTAGGGTTTATTTTTATTTTACAGGCAAGTTTGTATTTATTTTAACTAGAAGAATAGTTATTAAATAGTTATTAACTATTTAATATCTACCTAGTTAAAATAAAGACAAATTTACCTGTAAAATAAAACCTAACCTAAGTTACAATTACACCTAACAATACACTATAATTAAATTAATTCCCTAAATTAAATACAATTAAATAAAATTATTTAACGTACAAAAACAACAAACACTAAATTACAGAAAATAATAAACAAATTAAAACAAAGATTTTTAAACTAATTACACCTAATCTAATCCCCCTAACAAAATAAAAAAGCCCCCCCCAAAATAAAAAAGCCCTACCCTACACTAAATTACAAATAATTTGCAGGACATTGCCCCAAAGTAATCAGCTCTTTTACCTGTAAAAAAAAGTACAAATCCCCCCCAACATTAAAACCCACCACCCACACAACCAACCCTACTCTAAAACCCACCCAATACCCCCTTAAAAAAAACTAACACTAACCCCTTGAAGATCACCTTACCGGGAGAAGTCTTCACCCAACCGGGCCGAAGTCATCAACAAAGCCGGGAGAAGTCTTCATCCAAGCCGGGCGAAGTGGTCCTCCAGATGGGCAGACGTCTTCATCCAGACAGCATCTTCTATCTTCATCCATCCGGCGCGGAGAGGGTCCATCTTCAAGACATCCGGCGCGGAGCATCCTCTTCCATCAAAGTTTTCTTACTAAATTACGGGTTCCTTTAAGTGATGTCATCCAAGATGGCGTCCCTTCAATTCCGATTGGCTGATAGAATTCTATCAGCCAATCGGAATTAAGGTAGAAAAAATTAAGTACATCGTATATGTAAAAAATTAAGTACATCGTATATGTACTTTAGAACTGTACATTCAATCCTATTGGCTGATCCAATCAGCCAATAGGATTGAGCTCACATTCTATTGGCTGTTTCAATCAGCCAATAGAATGCAAGCTCAATTCTATTGGCTGATTGCATCAGCCAATAGGATTTTTCCAACCTTAATTCCGATTGGCTGATAGATTCCCATCAGCCAATAGGAATTCAAGGGACACCATCTTGGATGACGTCATTTAAAGGAACCTTCATTCAGTTTTAGCCGTCGGAAGAAGAGGATGCTCCGCGTCGGATGGCTTCAAGATGAACCCGCTCTGCTCCGGATGGATGAAGATAGAAGATGCCGCCTGGATGAAGCCTTCTGCCCATCTGGAGGTCCTCTTCTGCCCGGATCAGATGAAGACTTCTGCCCCTCTGGAGGACCACTTGTGCCCAGCTGGGTGAAGACGGCTCAAGGTAGGGTGATCTTCAAGGGGGTAGTGTTAAGTTTTATTAAGGGGGGATTGAGTGGGTTTTAGAGTAGGGTTGGGAGTGTGGGTGGTGGGTTTTAATGTTGGGGGAGTATTGTATTTTTTTTTTACAGGTAAAAGAGCTGATTACTTTGGGGCAATGCCCCGCAAAAAGCCCTTTTAAGGGCTATTTGTAATTTAGTATAGGGTAGGAATTTTATTATTTTGGGGGGCTTTTTATTTTATTAGGGGGATTAGATTAGGTGTAATTAGTTTAAAATTCTTGTAATTATTTTTTTATTTTCTGTAATTTAGTGTTTGTACCTAGTTAAAATAAATACAAAGATGCCTGTAAAATAAATATAAACCCTAAGCTAGTTACAATGTAACTATTAGTTATATTGTATCTAGCTTAGGGTTTATTTTATAGGTAAGTATTTATTTAATTGTAGTAATTTTATTTTGTTTTATTTAAATTATATTTAAGTTAGGGGGGTGTTAGGATTAGGGTTAGACTTAGGTTTAGGGGGTAATAAATTTAATATAGTAGCGGCGACGTTGGGGGCGTCAGATTAGGGGTTAATAAATGTAGATAGGTGTCGGCGATGTTAGGAACGGCAGATTAGGGGTTAATAAAATTTAACTAGTGTTTGCGAGGCGGGAGTGCGGCGGTTTAGGGGTTAATATTTTTATTACAGTGGTGGTGATGTCCGGTCGGCAGATTAGGGGTTAAAAACTTTATTAAAGTGTTTCCGATGCGGGGGGCTCGGTTTAAGGGTTAATAGGTAGTTTATGGGTGTTAGTGTACTTTGTAGCACTTTAGTTAAGAGTTTTATGTTACGGTGCTAGCCCATAAAACTCTTAACTACTGGGGGGCGGAGCTTGGTCACGCTGGAAAATGGCCACTATAGCTTAGAGCTCTAGCGTACTGCACAGGCCCACGATTATTAATCAGATACTTAAGGAGAGACTAGACTGCTGAATTCAAGGGGAGCATAGAGGGGAATCACCCCCACTAAATTGGAGTAAGCTGAGACCCGGATCCTAACCTATTTGGGCTAGATATTGCGAATACGCAACATAAGCAGCAGGCCACAGCCGGATCTCAGCAAAGAAAGCCACACGCAGCATCAGATCACCGACCCAACCTTTAAACTTAGCTCAGGGAGACCGGCGGACACACGCAAGCAGCGCTTTATAAGTGCGCAACTTGGACATCAGATCACAGCTGGTTCTCGACGGGGAGCACTGCAGACCATCTGTCACTCACGGCCTTATTACCCAGCAAGAGCCATCCGTGTGCTGTGAACAAGAGCAGCACATGAAACTTTTGACCGGTACTGTCACCTAAGGGTAAGGACATTTATTACATTCTCTGAGACCTACTTTCAATAGCACTGGCATCGACTGAGGATATAACAGCCTAATAAAATGAAATAAAATATCAAACATAATAGACAGTGCTGCAACTATATCTGTCACGCTGCATGTCGTACATAACCGGATACTGTGCAATAATTCTAAGCATAGCTAATATCACTATTACATTGCTGTGCGCTTGATCTATACATATATGCTGTGAGTATTCTGTCAGTGCTGCTGAAATTGAACATAAGGCAGGAAACATAGACACGTCAGAAAGAGAAAACACTCTTGACAACTGGCCCAGCTTGGACGGATCACAATATATTGCGGACAGTGCCTATCTACTAATAGGAGCTTTCACTCTACAGAACAGACATTATCAATATAATATATTGGTGGCACCTATAAACCCATCATTTACCCATAGGTGTGGGACACTGCAGACTTGCCTGAATAATAACTTGGGATGCCCCAAAAGAAGAACATACCTGGGGAATGAATTCCAAATCTCGAAACATGAATCATTACCTAAAATCTACGGACCTCAGAAATCATAATACCCCATTCTGAACCAAAACAAGGGACGTCCACACAGACCCACGAGATGGCTGAAATACCCTCAACATATGTTACTAAGGAGGATCTGAAGACATTATCCTCAAAAGAGGATATTCGGGGAGTCATGGCAGAGGTCAAGGGCCTCTTTGATGAACTCCGGAAAGACCTCAACGATCTCACACGTAGGGTCACCAGTGTGGAACAAAGTCACGATAATATCCTGGAGGAGGTTAAAGACATGTCCGCTAGGGCTCAGTATAACACCGACATGATACACAGCCTAATGGACAAGGTAGAAGACCTAGATAACCGCGGCAGGCGGAATAACCTGCGGGTCAGGGGAATTCCGGAGACTATACATCCAGCAGCCCTCCAGGGATATTTGCAAGATCTGTTCAGGACAATCAAAGGTACCCCAATGGCACCTACTATCGAAATAGAAAGAGCACATAGGGCACTACGCCCCAAACCGCCAGTGAAAGCGCCACCACGAGATGTCATCATTAGGGTGCGAAATTTCAGAGACAAGGAGGAAATTCTGAAACACAGCAGAAACAAACACCCGATCATGCACGCCAGAGTGACCTTACAGATTTTCTCTGATTTAAGTCCAACCACTTTGCAAAAGAGGAGGGAGTTGAAATTTATCACAAGTATTCTCCAGGAACATAAGATTACCTACTGCTGGGGTTTTCCTACAAGTATTATAGCCACCAAAGGAGATCACACCGCCATATACAGAACCTTGGAGGATCTTGGCCCCTTCTGCCACACACTGGGATTAACCCCCCCTCCTATCCCAAAACCACCTCATGAAGAAGGAACTGTAAATAACCCTAACAACACCAGTGAACAAGCTGCTGACAGGGAGCAGCGGTAAGGACTTATTTACATTTCTGAGAGTGAGTCGACGTTCAGGTTCGCATATGCTCTTTGTTGAAGGGACCTTTTTTAAAACACACACTGTCCGCAATAGAGATGATGTTTCTTAGTTATTTTTCTTTACACTTAAAGATAATTATTAGCTAGTACCAAATGTTAATGTACTGATGCTGTTGTGTCTGTATGTGTACCTCCATGGAGCACGCTTTTGATCCTACATCAAATGAGTGGACGCACTGCATGTGCACAACTAACTTGGTGCTCTTGGACCATAATTACCATTACTTTGAAGTCCATTGTTGAGGGGTTCCCACTGTGCTACAGGGAGGGTGTAAAGATTGACGGCGTAGCCGCTGATACTACCCATATTTTAACATTTATGTTACTGTTTGCAGTTCAGGCAGTCTGGTTAGACTCCTTATATTTATAACTCTATGGGCCTAGCAGGGCACATCCCTCTAGACCTATTTTTCTTTTGTTACGAAATTGTACACAGTTGATACTCTGTCAGATTGTTAACTCCATTTCACCCACTTGCTTGTTGTGTGCAGGGCGTCACATTGGGCGGATTCCGGTACTATTTACACAACCACTTGACTCTCTCTCTAGCCTAACCACTCCTCCATAACATTCTCACTAATAGATCACACACCCGACTGGGAAGTCCCATTATGACGGGACCACATAATACACTCAAGCTGCATCAGATTAAACTGCTTACAGTGAATTTTAAGGGCCTCAATAACCCGGGAAAGTGTTCCATAGTAACCAGGGATTTACAGAGAATGAAGGGAGACATTGTGTTTCTCCAAGAAACCCACTTTATCAGATCCAAAGAACCTAAATGGCATAGTCATACATACCCAACTGCTTACCTGTCTTCAGGTCCCCACAAACAGAATGGGGTGGGGATTCTCATTCATCACAAGCTTTCATTTAAGTTAATTCAACTAGAAAAGGATAGGGATGGCAGGTATCTAATACTTATAGGACAGCTCCATAATAAATTGATCACACTGGTTAATATCTACTCCCCAAAACGAAACAGGATGTCTTTCTAAAGGGTGTCGTTCACAAAATCCAAGAAGTATCTAAGGGGGTCCTGTTCATGGGAGGGGATTTTAACGCACCTTTAATCCCGCTAGCGGACACCTCCAATGGGGTCTCTACACACCCAACAGAGAGGGATTTCACTTTTTACTCCTATCCCCACAAGAAGTATTCACGGATAGACTATTTGTTTACTGACTCAATGGGCATATCATATATCACACATAGTGACATCACCTCTATAACCTGGTCGGATCATGCACCCGTTTACTGTGACATAGCATGGCCAAACTCATTCGATACTCCCTTCTTATGGAGACTTAAGGACACCCTTTTAGATAATCTTGAAATAAGAACTGACATAAAGACATCTATGACTGAATATTTTAACATTAACACACAAGATGACCTCCCACTTACATCGGTCTGGGAGGTCCATAAATGTGTTCTACGAGGAATTCTGATTAAACATAAATCTAAACTCTAGGCAGCGCAGAGCAAAATATAACTCCATGCTTCAATCCATTCATGCACTAGAAGAGAAACATAAAAAAGACACCACTAACACACCATTCTATAATGATCTTTCTCAGGCCAGGCTTGACCTTAGGGCGCTCCTACAGGAGGAGCACCAACGTTCAGCCTTAAAACTCAAACAAAAATACTACAAGGGCGGAGATAAGGCAGGTAGACTATTGGCGAGAGCCCTTAGTCGTCAGAAACTAAAATCCTATATATACTCTATGACAGATGATCAAAGAAGGACTAGGCAGGATAGCTACAACATAGCAAAAATCTTTCGTGGCTACTATGACAAATTATATAATCTTAATAGTGAGGGGGAAAAGCCCATACCCAGAAATTACAAGAATATCTGGCCCATACGACTCTTCCATCACTGACGAGAGAAGAATCTGACAGTCTAGAGATCCCCTTGACCCAAAAAGAAATAGCTGAGACAATAAAAGACCTCCCGAATGGGAAAAGCCCAGGCCCGGACGGACTGAGTAACAACTACTATAAGACCTTCCTCCTGCTGCTTTTACCCATCTACAAAATTTATTTACTGAACTAACGGACACAGGGCTACTACCCAACTCTATGCTATCAACATATATCACGGTGCTGCCAAAACCTGGGAAGGCCCCAGATAAAATCGAAAGCTATAGGCCCATTTCCCTTCTTAATAGTGATATTAAGATTTTAGCAAAAAGTTTAGCAACCCGCATTAATAGATATCTTCCAAAACTGATCTCCACTGACCAGGTGGGATTCATCCCTGGTAGGGAGGCCAGGGATAATACCCTGAAAATCTTTCACCTCATAGCCTATTCTAAGGCACAGTTGATACCCCTTGCTCTGTTGTCTACGGACGCAGAGAATGCTTTCGATAGGGTGAACTGGGCTTTCCTGCGGGGTACCATGGTGACAATGGGGTTCGGTGTTAAGTTCCTAAAGACCGTTTTTGCTTTATATTCAAATCCAAATGCACAAATAAAGGTTAATGGTATTCTGTCCGAACCCTTCCACATTACTAACGGGACAAGGCAGGGCTACCCCCTTTTGCCTGCATTATTTGCCATTGCAGTAGAAGCACTAGCCAGCAACATCAGAAACAACCCCGAGATAAAGGGCATACAGACAGGACCCACTGAAATAAGTTAGCCATGTACGCTGACGACCTAATGTTTACCATAACAGACATAGAAACATCCATACCGGCTGTTCTACTGGAGTTCACGAAATATGGGATAGTATCCAATTTGTTACTCAACCTCACGAAATCAAAGCTCTTAGGCATATCCTTAACACCAGAGATGCAGACATGGCTCAAGGGACACTCCCCCTTTATACAAAAGACCAGTACACTGAAATATTTGGGAATTCACATATCGGAATCTAGCGTTGAAGTTTTTGAAACTAACTATGCACAGCTAAAAAATTAGATAGTTTTATTCCTCCATTCAGAGAGATCTCTAACTATCTCTTGGCTTGGCAGGGTTGGAGTTGTCAAGATGAATATCCTGCCTAGGATATTATATCTACTCCAAACTGTGCCTGTTGCTCTCCCACACTCCTTCATAGCCTCACTACAGTCATTACTTGAGGAGTATATCTGGAACGGCATTAAGCCAAGGATTAATAGACAGACCTTATATCTCCCACGGGAACAGGGAGGCCTAGGTATTCCCCATGTTCCATCTTACAGAAGAGCAGTATTGCTTCAGAGAGTGGTAGTGTGGTGCTGGGCTCATGTTGACAAAGCTTTGAAGCGTATAGGCACACACACTATCCAGAAGACGAATTTAGCTGCTTTGTTCTGGACAGATAAAAAACACAGACCTACTGACATCTCAAAACTACCAATGCTAGAGGAACCATTTAACAAATGGGATAAAGTGATTTCCATAGACTCACACATATCCACCAAATACGCGCCCCTTACACCTATATACGACAACCATGACTTACCTTTATATACGGTGGGGACAACCTTTTGTTTCTTAGTTATTTTTCTTTACACTTAAAGATAATTATTAGCTAGTACCAAATGTTAATGTACTGATGCTGTTGTGTCTGTATGTGTACCTCCATGGAGCACGCTTTTGATCCTACATCAAATGAGTGGACGCACTGCATGTGCACAACTAACTTGGTGCTCTTGGACCATAATTACCATTACTTTGAAGTCCATTGTTGAGGGGTTCCCACTGTGCTACAGGGAGGGTGTAAAGATTGACGGCGTAGCCGCTGATACTACCCATATTTTAACATTTATGTTACTGTTTGCAGTTCAGGCAGTCTGGTTAGACTCCTTATATTTATAACTCTATGGGCCTAGCAGGGCACATCCCTCTAGACCTATTTTTCTTTTGTTACGAAATTGTACACAGTTGATACTCTGTCAGATTGTTAACTCCATTTCACCCACTTGCTTGTTGTGTGCAGGGCGTCACATTGGGCGGATCCCGGTACTATTTACACAACCACTTGACTCTCTCTCTAGCCTAACCACTCCTCCATAACATTCTCACTAATAGATCACACACCCGACTGGGAAGTCCCATTATGACGGGACCACATAATACACTCAAGCTGCATCAGATTAAACTGCTTACAGTGAATTTTAAGGGCCTCAATAACCCGGGAAAGTGTTCCATAGTAACCAGGGATTTACAGAGAATGAAGGGAGACATTGTGTTTCTCCAAGAAACCCACTTTATCAGATCCAAAGAACCTAAATGGCATAGTCATACATACCCAACTGCTTACCTGTCTTCAGGTCCCCACAAACAGAATGGGGTGGGGATTCTCATTCATCACAAGCTTTCATTTAAGTTAATTCAACTAGAAAAGGATAGGGATGGCAGGTATCTAATACTTATAGGACAGCTCCATAATAAATTGATCACACTGGTTAATATCTACTCCCCAAAACGAAACAGGATGTCTTTTTAAAGGGTGTCGTTCACAAAATCCAAGAAGTATCTAAGGGGGTCCTGTTCATGGGAGGGGATTTTAACGCACCTTTAATCCCGCTAGCGGACACCTCCAATGGGGTCTCTACACACCCAACAGAGAGGGATTTCACTTTTTACTCCTATCCCCACAAGAAGTATTCACGGATAGACTATTTGTTTACTGACTCAATGGGCATATCATATATCACACATAGTGACATCACCTCTATAACCTGGTCGGATCATGCACCCGTTTACTGTGACATAGCATGGCCAAACTCATTCGATACTCCCTTCTTATGGAGACTTAAGGACACCCTTTTAGATAATCTTGAAATAAGAACTGACATAAAGACATCTATGACTGAATATTTTAACATTAACACACAAGATGACCTCCCACTTACATCGGTCTGGGAGGTCCATAAATGTGTTCTACGAGGAATTCTGATTAAACATAAATCTAAACTCTAAGCAGCGCAGAGCAAAATATAACTCCATGCTTCAATCCATTCATGCACTAGAAGAGAAACATAAAAAAGACACCACTAACACACCATTCTATAATGATCTTTCTCAGGCCAGGCTTGACCTTAGGGCGCTCCTACAGGAGGAGCACCAACGTTCAGCCTTAAAACTCAAACAAAAATACTACAAGGGCGGAGATAAGGCAGGTAGACTATTGGCGAGAGCCCTTAGTCGTCAGAAACTAAAATCCTATATATACTCTATGACAGATGATCAAAGAAGGACTAGGCAGGATAGCTACAACATAGCAAAAATCTTTCGTGGCTACTATGACAAATTATATAATCTTAATAGTGAGGGGGAAAAGCCTATACCCAGAAATTACAAGAATATCTGGCCCATACGACTCTTCCATCACTGACGAGAGAAGAATCTGACAGTCTAGAGATCCCCTTGACCCAAAAAGAAATAGCTGAGACAATAAAAGACCTCCCGAATGGGAAAAGCCCAGGCCCGGACGGACTGAGTAACAACTACTATAAGACCTTCCTCCTGCTGCTTTTACCCATCTACAAAATTTATTTACTGAACTAACGGACACAGGGCTACTACCCAACTCTATGCTATCAGCATATATCACGGTGCTGCCAAAACCTGGGAAGGCCCCAGATAAAATCGAAAGCTATAGGCCCATTTCCCTTCTTAATAGTGATATTAAGATTTTAGCAAAAATTTTAGCAACCCGCATTAATAGATATCTTCCAAAACTGATCTCCACTGACCAGGTGGGATTCATCCCTGGTAGGGAGGCCAGGGATAATACCCTGAAAATCTTTCACCTCATAGCCTATTCTAAGGCACAGTTGATACCCCTTGCTCTGTTGTCTACGGACGCAGAGAATGCTTTCGATAGGGTGAACTGGGCTTTCCTGCGGGGTACCATGGTGACAATGGGGTTCGGTGTTAAGTTCCTAAAGACCGTTTTTGCTTTATATTCAAATCCAAATGCACAAATAAAGGTTAATGGTATTCTGTCCGAACCCTTCCACATTACTAACGGGACAAGGCAGGGCTACCCCCTTTTGCCTGCATTATTTGCCATTGCAGTAGAAGCACTTGACAACTGGCCCAGCTTGGACGGATCACAATATATTGCGGACAGTGCCTATCTACTAATAGGAGCTTTCACTCTACAGAACAGACATTATCAATATAATATATTGGTGGCACCTATAAACCCATCATTTACCCATAGGTGTGGGACACTGCAGACTTGCCTGAATAATAACTTGGGATGCCCCAAAAGAAGAACATACCTGGGGAATGAATTCCAAATCTCGAAACATGAATCATTACCTAAAATCTACGGACCTCAGAAATCATAATACCCCATTCTGAACCAAAACAAGGGACGTCCACACAGACCCACGAGATGGCTGAAATACCCTCAACATATGTTACTAAGGAGGATCTGAAGACATTATCCTCAAAAGAGGATATTCGGGGAGTCATGGCAGAGGTCAAGGGCCTCTTTGATGAACTCCGGAAAGACCTCAACGATCTCACACGTAGGGTCACCAGTGTGGAACAAAGTCACGATAATATCCTGGAGGAGGTTAAAGACATGTCCGCTAGGGCTCAGTATAACACCGACATGATACACAGCCTAATGGACAAGGTAGAAGACCTAGATAACCGCGGCAGGCGGAATAACCTGCGGGTCAGGGGAATTCCGGAGACTATACATCCAGCAGCCCTCCAGGGATATTTGCAAGATCTGTTCAGGACAATCAAAGGTACCCCAATGGCACCTACTATCGAAATAGAAAGAGCACATAGGGCACTACGCCCCAAACCGCCAGTGAAAGCGCCACCACGAGATGTCATCATTAGGGTGCGAAATTTCAGAGACAAGGAGGAAATTCTGAAACACAGCAGAAACAAACACCCGATCATGCACGCCAGAGTGACCTTACAGATTTTCTCTGATTTAAGTCCAACCACTTTGCAAAAGAGGAGGGAGTTGAAATTTATCACAAGTATTCTCCAGGAACATAAGATTACCTACTGCTGGGGTTTTCCTACAAGTATTATAGCCACCAAAGGAGATCACACCGCCATATACAGAACCTTGGAGGATCTTGGCCCCTTCTGCCACACACTGGGATTAACCCCCCCTCCTATCCCAAAACCACCTCATGAAGAAGGAACTGTAAATAACCCTAACAACACCAGTGAACAAGCTGCTGACAGGGAGCAGCGGTAAGGACTTATTTACATTTCTGAGAGTGAGTCGACGTTCAGGTTCGCATATGCTCTTTGTTGAAGGGACCTTTTTTAAAACACACACTGTCCGCAATAGAGATGATGTTTCTTAGTTATTTTTCTTTACACTTAAAGATAATTATTAGCTAGTACCAAATGTTAATGTACTGATGCTGTTGTGTCTGTATGTGTACCTCCATGGAGCACGCTTTTGATCCTACATCAAATGAGTGGACGCACTGCATGTGCACAACTAACTTGGTGCTCTTGGACCATAATTACCATTACTTTGAAGTCCATTGTTGAGGGGTTCCCACTGTGCTACAGGGAGGGTGTAAAGATTGACGGCGTAGCCGCTGATACTACCCATATTTTAACATTTATGTTACTGTTTGCAGTTCAGGCAGTCTGGTTAGACTCCTTATATTTATAACTCTATGGGCCTAGCAGGGCACATCCCTCTAGACCTATTTTTCTTTTGTTACGAAATTGTACACAGTTGATACTCTGTCAGATTGTTAACTCCATTTCACCCACTTGCTTGTTGTGTGCAGGGCGTCACATTGGGCGGATCCCGGTACTATTTACACAACCACTTGACTCTCTCTCTAACCTAACCACTCCTCCATAACATTCTCACTAATAGATCACACACCCGACTGGGAAGTCCCATTATGACGGGACCACATAATACACTCAAGCTGCATCAGATTAAACTGCTTACAGTGAATTTTAAGGGCCTCAATAACCCGGGAAAGTGTTCCATAGTAACCAGGGATTTACAGAGAATGAAGGGAGACATTGTATTTCTCCAAGAAACCCACTTTATCAGATCCAAAGAACCTAAATGGCATAGGCATACATACCCAACTGCTTACCTGTCTTCAGGTCCCCACAAACAGAATGGGGTGGGGATTCTCATTCATCACAAGCTTTCATTTAAGTTAATTCAACTAGAAAAGGATAGGGATGGCAGGTATCTAATACTTATAGGACAGCTCCATAATAAATTGATCACACTGGTTAATATCTACTCCCCAAAACGAAACAGGATGTCTTTCTAAAGGGTGTCGTTCACAAAATCCAAGAAGTATCTAAGGGGGTCCTGTTCATGGGAGGGGATTTTAACGCACCTTTAATCCCGCTAGCGGACACCTCCAATGGGGTCTCTACACACCCAACAGAGAGGGATTTCACTTTTTACTCCTATCCCCACAAGAAGTATTCACGGATAGACTATTTGTTTACTGACTCAATGGGCATATCATATATCACACATAGTGACATCACCTCTATAACCTGGTCGGATCATGCACCCGTTTACTGTGACATAGCATGGCCAAACTCATTCGATACTCCCTTCTTATGGAGACTTAAGGACACCCTTTTAGATAATCTTGAAATAAGAACTGACATAAAGACATCTATGACTGAATATTTTAACATTAACACACAAGATGACCTCCCACTTACATCGGTCTGGGAGGTCCATAAATGTGTTCTACGAGGAATTCTGATTAAACATAAATCTAAACTCTAGGCAGCGCAGAGCAAAATATAACTCCATGCTTCAATCCATTCATGCACTAGAAGAGAAACATAAAAAAGACACCACTAACACACCATTCTATAATGATCTTTCTCAGGCCAGGCTTGACCTTAGGGCGCTCCTACAGGAGGAGCACCAACGTTCAGCCTTAAAACTCAAACAAAAATACTACAAGGGCGGAGATAAGGCAGGTAGACTATTGGCGAGAGCCCTTAGTCGTCAGAAACTAAAATCCTATATATACTCTATGACAGATGATCAAAGAAGGACTAGGCAGGATAGCTACAACATAGCAAAAATCTTTCGTGGCTACTATGACAAATTATATAATCTTAATAGTGAGGGGGAAAAGCCCATACCCAGAAATTACAAGAATATCTGGCCCATACGACTCTTCCATCACTGACGAGAGAAGAATCTGACAGTCTAGAGATCCCCTTGACCCAAAAAGAAATAGCTGAGACAATAAAAGACCTCCCGAATGGGAAAAGCCCAGGCCCGGACGGACTGAGTAACAACTACTATAAGACCTTCCTCCTGCTGCTTTTACCCATCTACAAAATTTATTTACTGAACTAACGGACACAGGGCTACTACCCAACTCTATGCTATCAGCATATATCACGGTGCTGCCAAAACCTGGGAAGGCCCCAGATAAAATCGAAAGCTATAGGCCCATTTCCCTTCTTAATAGTGATATTAAGATTTTAGCAAAAATTTTAGCAACCCGCATTAATAGATATCTTCCAAAACTGATCTCCACTGACCAGGTGGGATTCATCCCTGGTAGGGAGGCCAGGGATAATACCCTGAAAATCTTTCACCTCATAGCCTATTCTAAGGCACAGTTGATACCCCTTGCTCTGTTGTCTACGGACGCAGAGAATGCTTTCGATAGGGTGAACTGGGCTTTCCTGCGGGGTACCATGGTGACAATGGGGTTCGGTGTTAAGTTCCTAAAGACCGTTTTTGCTTTATATTCAAATCCAAATGCACAAATAAAGGTTAATGGTATTCTGTCCGAACCCTTCCACATTACTAACGGGACAAGGCAGGGCTACCCCCTTTTGCCTGCATTATTTGCCATTGCAGTAGAAGCACTAGCCAGCAACATCAGAAACAACCCCGAGATAAAGGGCATACAGACAGGACCCACTGAAATAAGTTAGCCATGTACGCTGACGACCTAATGTTTACCATAACAGACATAGAAACATCCATACCGGCTGTTCTACTGGAGTTCACGAAATATGGGATAGTATCCAATTTGTTACTCAACCTCACGAAATCAAAGCTCTTAGGCATATCCTTAACACCAGAGATGCAGACATGGCTCAAGGGACACTCCCCCTTTATACAAAAGACCAGTACACTGAAATATTTGGGAATTCACATATCGGAATCTAGCGTTGAAGTTTTTGAAACTAACTATGCACAGCTAAAAAGGAGATAGTTTTATTCCTCCATTCAGAGAGATCTCTAACTATCTCTTGGCTTGGCAGGGTTGGAGTTGTCAAGATGAATATCCTGCCTAGGATATTATATCTACTCCAAACTGTGCCTGTTGCTCTCCCACACTCCTTCATAGCCTCACTACAGTCATTACTTGAGGAGTATATCTGGAACGGCATTAAGCCAAGGATTAATAGACAGACCTTATATCTCCCACGGGAACAGGGAGGCCTAGGTATTCCCCATGTTCCATCTTACAGAAGAGCAGTATTGCTTCAGAGAGTGGTAGTGTGGTGCTGGGCTCATGTTGACAAAGCTTGGAAGCGGATAGGCACACACACTATCCAGAAGACGAATTTAGCTGCTTTGTTCTGGACAGATAAAAAACACAGACCTACTGACATCTCAAAACTACCAATGCTAGAGGAACCATTTAACAAATGGGATAAAGTGATTTCCATAGACTCACACATATCCACCAAATACGCGCCCCTTACACCTATATACGACAACCATGACTTACCTTTATATACGGTGGGGACAACCAATCCACCCACACTCCCACTGAACTGTGTTAATAATCTAATAACTCAGGGGAGACTTGAAACTCCTCAGGAGTTAATGGAAGACCACCCGACTTTGACCAAATCCTGGTTCGTATACACCCAAACGCAGCACTATATTAGCACCCATAAATACAAACACCTCTTTGTTAGGGAATTGACAAACTTTGAACGGCTATGTATGTCTCCTCATACACCTAAACATGTGATCTCAATCTTATATAAAACTGTCTTGACCTTGCCTGAAAACACCCTCCCACAATACACCACACAATGGCATAAATAATTGGGCTACACTTTCACAGCTGAAGAGTGGACCCAAATGTTAATACTGGGGAAAAAGGTGTCGGTCTCAGCACGTACACCAGAATCTCATTACAAATTACTGAGCAGGTGGTATCTCACCCCAAATAGACTAAAAAAGATCTACCCATCCACCACAGGGAGGTGTTGGAGGAGATGTGGGATGGAGGGCACCCTGGTATATGTGTGGTGGGATTGCCCATTACTTGAACAGTTTTGGGAGGTGGTTTGGGAAGAAATATGTATGATCACCAAACTAACGGTCCCTAGGACCCCAGATACACTACTATTCCATTTCCCATTCAAATTCCAATCACAAGCCCAAAATTCACTACTCATGCTGTTACTGTCCAGCGCTACGGTCCTAATCCCCCTTCCATACCTACGCTATCAGATTGGAGAGCAAAGGTAAACACTAACTACAACTAGAGAGATACCATTACTTCCTAACAGGACGATTGGACATACATGAGACAATGCTGATGATGTGGACAACGGAACGCCCTGACAATAACACAGCTGAGACCACCTAGGAGGTGTGATGTAACACAGGATAGGGAGTGACCACTGACTGTGCCTGCCTGGGGAGGGAGAGGGGAACTGACCGGGGCCTGCCCTGGACGGGCTGTATTCTAATATGGTATTGTGTGCCATGACTTTGTGTTTTGAGCCCTGAAGTAGAGTGTGGGGACAAACCTTGCACGCACTATTATATAACAGATGATGGAATTTATGGAATATGTTTATAAAAGCAGGGTGTTTCTTTTTGTTTCTTATTGACGATTATTACCTATATGTTCTGACAAAACTTTTAATGGACATTATTTCAATGGAAAAAGAAAAAAAGAAAAAATGAGCAGCAACCAACCTTTATGGGACTAATATATGGACTTCTCTGTGATTTAACTCAGGGAGTTATAAACTTTCACACCCTGCCATGTAAGGGTTAACCCATGTTAATTTGTTTTCATTGACACTTTGTACTTACACGTTATTTCTTGTATTTATATGAAAACTTCTTGTGTATATCTTATGATGCTCAATAAAAATCATTTAAAAAAAAACAAAAAAAACTCTTAACTACTGACTTTTAAATGCGGTAGGGGTCTTGACAGGAGAGGGTCTACTGCTCACTTCTTCCAAGACTCTTAATAGTAGTATTTAGTTTTAAATAGGATTAATTTATTTAATTGTAGTAATTTTATTTCGTTTAATTTAAATTATATTTAAGTTAGGGGAGTGTTAGGATTGGGGTTAGACTTAGGCTTAGGGGGTAATAAATTTAATATAGTAGCGGTGACGTTGGGGGCGGCAGATTAGGGGTTAATAAATGTAGATAGGTGTCGGCGATGTTAGGGACGGCAGATTAGGGGTTAATAAAATTTAACTAGTGTTTGCAAGGTGGGAGTGCGGCGGTTTAGGGGTTAATATATTTATTACAGTGGCGGCAATGTCCGGTCGGCAGATTAGGGGTCAAAAACTTTATTAAAGTGTTTCCGATGTGGGGGGAGGGGCTCGGTTTAGGGGTTAATAGGTAGTTTATGGGTGTTAGTGTACTTAGTGTAGAACTTTAGTTAAGAGCTTTATGTTCCGGCGTTAGCCCATAAAACTCTTAACTACTGATTTTTATATGTGGTAGGAGTCTTGACAGGAGAGGGTCTACCGCTCACTTCTTCCAAGACTCGTAATACCGGCGTTAGGCAAATCCCATTAAAAAGATAGGATACGCAATTGACGTAAGGGGATTTGCGGTAAGCTCGAGTCGCGGAAGAAAAGTGAGCGGTAGACCCTCTCCTGCCAGACTCGCAATACCAGCAGGCGTTAAAAAGAAGCTGCTTTTTAAGGCTAACGCAAGACTCGTAATCAAGCCGTATGAATGTCTTATGTGCCTAGTAAAAACATTCAAGAGCCATATTATTATTACTAAGAATTAATAGTTATTTAAAAACAGCTTTTTATGAGAGAACCTTAGAAGTTATAAGAAACAAGCCGTATCCAGCTTGTCATTGAGGCCAGTAGGGAGGTGAGTCTCTAAAATCGAGATCCACTCCTTTCTTAGGAGGACTTTGTCATTGTCTCCTCCTCTGCCATTTGTGATACCCCTGTCTATGCCAATACATTTTAGAGAGTCAGGATTGCACTCATGAACATTCTCAAAGTGTCTATTTATTTAATGATAGTGTAGTGTTAGGTGTAATTGTTACTTAGGTTAGGTTCTATTTTACAGGTAAATTTGTATTTATTTTAACTAGGAAGTTATTAAATAGTTAGTGGGTGTTAGGGTTAGGGTTAGACTTAGGTTTAGGGGTTAATAAATTTAATATAGTGGCGGCCGTGTAGGCGGGGCAGATTAGGGGTTAATAAATATAATGTAGATGGCGGCGGTGTAGGGGGCGGCAGATTAGGGGTTAATAAGTATAATGTAGGTGGCGGTGGGCTCCGGGAGTGGCGGTTTAGGGGTTAAACACTTTATTTAGTTGCAGCGGGGTCCGTGAGCTGCGGTTTAGGGGTTAATACATTTATTAGTTGCGGTGGGCTCCGGGAGTGGTGGTATAGGGGGTAAACAGTATAGTATAGTGTGGGTGTTTAGTGACAGGGTACCAATAAAGCTGGGAAAAAGCCGAAGAGCAGCAAGATCGATGACTGTTAGTTAACAGTCCACTGCTCATCGCCCCGTACTTGGTGCGCGTCTTTTTGACAGCTTTTTTTATAATTTTGGAGAACGTATTCAGGTCCGCGGCAGCGATGTTAGGCGATCTTAGGCAAGCGTATTGGTGCCGTCGAATGCAGGTAAGTTGATGGCTTGATAAGTAGATGCCTCTGTATTTGTTTCCTAACTTACACCTAGATTTAGAGTTCTGCGTTAGCTGTCAAAAGGGCTCCTAACGCTGGTTTTTACCGCCCGCTGGTATTTAGAGTCAGTCATGAAAGGGTCTAACGCTCACTTTCCAGCCGCGACTTTTCCATACCGCAGATCCCCCTACGCCAATTGCGTATCCTATCTTTTCAATGGGATCTTTCTAACGCTGGTATTTAGAGTCTTGGCTGAAGTGAGCGTTAGAAATCTACCGACAAGACTCCAGCCGCAGAGAAAAGCCAGGAGTTAAGAGCTTTCTGGGCTAACGCCGGTTCATAAAGCCCTTAACTACTGTGCTCTAAAGTACACTAAAACCCATAAACTACCTATGTACCCCTAAACCAAGGCCCCCCCACATCGTAGCCACTCTATTAAATTTTTTTAACCCCTAATCTGCCGACCGCACACCGCCGCCACCTACATTATCCATATGTACCCCTAATCTGCTGCCCCTAACACCGCCGACACCTACATAATATTTATTAACCCCTGATCTGCCCCCCCCAACGTTGCCGCTACCTACCTACAATTATTAACCCCTAATCTGCCGACCGGACCTCGCCGCTACTCTAATAAATGTATTAACCCCTAAAGCTAAGTCTAACCCTCACATCCCCCTAAGTTAAATATAATTTAAATCTAACGAAATAAAATAAATCTTATTAAATAAATTATTCCTATTTAAAGCTAAATACTTACCTGTAAAATAAACCCTAATATAGCTACAATATAAATAATAATTATATTGTAGCTATTTTAAGATTAATATTTATTTTACAGGCAACTTTGTATTTATTTTAACCAGGTACAATAGCTATTAAATAGTTAATAACTATTTAATAGTTACCTAGTTAAAATAATTACAAAATTACCTGTAAAATAAATCCTAACCTAAGTTACAATTAAACCTAACACTACACTATCAATAAATTAATTAAATAAAATACCTACAATTATCTACAATTAAATCAACTAAACTAAATTGCAAAAAAACAACAACTCTAAATTACAAAAACAAACAAACACTAAATTACAAAAAATAAAAAAAGATTACAAGAATTTTACACTAATTACAACTACTCTAAGCCCCCTAAAAAAATAACAAAGCCCCCCAAAATAAAAAAATGCCCTACCCTATTCTAAAATAAAAATTGTAAAGCTCTTTTACCTTACCAGCCCTTAAAAGGGCCTTTTGCGGGGCATGCCCCAAAGAATTCTGCTCTTTTGCCTGTAAAAAAAAACATACAATACCCCCCCAACATTACAACCCACCACCCACATACCCCTAATCTAATCCAAACCCCCCTTAAATAAACCTAACACTAAGCCCCTGAAGATCTCCCTACCTTGTCTTCACCACGCAGGGTATCACCGATCCGTCCAGAAGAGGGTCCGAAGTCTTCATCGTATCCGGCAAGAAGAGCTCCTCCAGAGGGTCCAAAGTCTTCCTCCTATCCGGGCAGAAGAGGACATCCGGACTGGCAGACATCTTCATCCAAGCGGCATCTTCTATCTTCTTCCATCCGGCGCGGAGCGGGTCCATCTTCAAGCAGCCGACGCGGAGCCATCCTTCTTCACCGACGGACTAACGACGAATGAAGGTTCCTTTAAGGGACGTCATCCAAGATGGCATCCCTCGAATTCCGATTGGCTGATAGGATTCTATCAGCCAATCGGAATTAAGGTAGGAAAAATCTGATTGGCTGATTGAATCAGCCAATCAGATTCAAGTTCAATCCGATTGGCTGATCCAATCAGCCAATCAGATTGAGCTTGCATTCTATTGGCTGATCGGAACATTTATTATATTTATTTAGTGTTAGGTTTAATTGTAACTTAGGTTAGGATTTATTTTACAGGTAATTTTGTAATTATTTTAACTAGGTAACTATTAAATAGTTATTAACTATTTAATAGCTATTGTACCTGGTTAAAATAAATACAAAGTTGCCTGTAAAATAAATATTAATCCTAAAATAGCTACAATATAATTATTATTTATATTGTAGCTATATTAGGGTTTATTTTACAGGTAAGTATTTAGCTTTAAATAGGAATAATTTATTTAATAAGATTTATTTTATTTCGTTAGATTTAAATTATATTTAACTTAGGGGGGTGTTAGGGTTAGGGTTAGACTTAGCTTTAGGGGTTAATACATTTATTAGAGTAGCGGCGAAGTCCGGTCGGCAGATTAGGGGTTAATAATTGTAGGTAGGTGGCGGCGACGTTGGGGGCGGCAGATTAGGGGTTAATAAATATAATAATGGGGTCGGCGGTGTTAGGGGCAGCAGATTAGGGGTACATAGGGATAACGTAGGTTGCGGCGGTGTACGGAGCGGCAGATTAGGTGTTAACAAAAATATGCAGGGGTCAGCGATAGCGGGGGTGGCAGATTAGGGGTTAATAAGTGTAAGGTTAGGGGTGTTTAGACTCAGGGTACATGTTAGGGTGTTAGGTGCAGACTTAGGAAGTGTTTCCCCATAGGAAACAATGGGGCTGCGTTAGGAGCTGAACGCTGCTTTTTTGCAGGTGTTAGGTTTTTTTTCAGCTCAAACTGCCCCATTGTTTCCTATGGGGGAATCGTGCACGAGCACGTTTTTGAAGCTGGCCGCGTCCGTAAGCACCGCTGGTATTTAGAGTTGCAGTGGCGGTAAATATGCCTGTACGCTCCCTTTTTAGAGCCTAACGCACCCCTTCTGTGAACTCTAAATACCAGCGGTATTTAAAAGGTGCGGGGGAAAAAATACACGCGTAGCTAACGCACCCCTTTGGCCGCAGAACTCTAAATCTAGCCGTTAAAAAATTGATCATTTCTGGGTATGGCTTGTTCTTTGGATATTTAAACCTTTATGACACCGCATAAACAGTGTTAGGTACCCCCAGGGCAATAACTTAAGTTAAATATATTTAAAATAAATAGCCTCCATTTTAAGTTTAACTGCGATTGGTTTTGGCATTTTTGTGTGTGTGTGTGTATATGTATATGTGTATGTATGTATATATATATATATATACACACAATACGACACAAACCTGCACAGCGGAGCGCACTTCAAAGTCCCTTCCAGCATAGAATCCTCAGATGTATGGCTCAAAGAAGAGTAAGTGGGAACTTCCTCCCTGAGTGACAGGCAATGGCAGCGTCCTAAGCATGTCTGCACAAAACTTCAAAGTAAAAATCCAAGAGAAGAACGCGATCACAGCCCATAAGTATAAAAGTCCAAAAATGTATTAGTCCAATATAAAAACAAAACAATGGTCAGTATCAAAAACAAACAGTTCAGGTTGATGAACAGGTACACAGCGCAGACGCGTTTTGTGCACATGCGCACTTGATCACTGCTTCAATAAATATATATATTTAAACATCTTTATTTCTCTGGGGGTATTAAAGTATACTCTTGATTAGACCGTTTCCATTGTTGTTACCACTTTGAATGTACTTACAGTATTTATGTATGTTCCATAATGCATTTATATTTTAAGAATATTTTAAGAATTTCCTTTGTACTTGATATGTACTAATGATTAGGTCTAATAATTGGATTAAGAAATGTAGTAATGGTAATTTTTGCAATGCTAACATTTATATTAAGTATAACATATTTAATTCAGCAATTCGCTTCTCATATTGGATTTACATATACTTTATTATGTACATTTGTACTTTTGTTTTTTAATTGATTGATTACTGGTTGCTGTCCCTTTAAATAGGTGGGTTGCACTTAGCAAACGTATCCTATGCTTAAGAGCTCCTGAGAGCACGAAACTAGTCAGGATGTTTGCCTGCCACGTACCTCTGTTTTAACTTGTTTCAATAAAAGTTTTTTATTTTATCAGCCCTTCTAACTGATGCCTCTTGCTGTGCGGCTGTTCCTCCTTGTTTGTAACACAGTCATTAACTAAAACAAAATCAGCTGTGTAGACGGCATAAACCTGGGTGAAAAGCAGCCAAACAGTACACATGTGTTTGCGCATGTGTATGTAAGCGTGTGTGTGGGCATGTGTGTTTGCGTATGTACGAGCGTGCGTATGTGTATGCGCGTGTGCACATGTGTTTGCGTATGTACTAGTGTGAGAATTTTTGTGCATGTGTGCACATGTGTTTGTGCACATGTATGTACGAGAGTGCGCATGTGTATGCGCGTAAGCACGTGTGTTTATGCATGTGTGTATACATGTGTTTTCTTATGTGTAAAAGTGTGTGCATGTGTATATATACGAGTGTGTGTGTGCACATGTGTGTTTATGCATATATATGTACAAGTGTGTGTATCTGTATACATGTGTGTTTGTACATGTATATATACGAGTGTGTGTGTGCACATGCGTGTTTACGCATATATATGTACAAGTGTGTGTATCTGTATACATGTGTGTTTGTACATGTATATGTACAAGTGTGCCTATGTGTATGTATGTGTATGTGTGTACGTTACATGTGTCATCTTGACACTCAGCGAGTGGAAGTAAATTGTGACCCACAATTGATACTGACACTCTGGGACCAAGACAAATGGAGCAGCACTAATATTAATATAAATTTATTTCAGAGTGAAATAAATAAAGTGCAACATTTCAGACCTAATAGTCCTTAATCATGCATGATTAAGGGCCATTTATATTTATATTGCTGCTGCAGCATTTTGGATTTTTGAATGTTTTGTGGGATTTGGTGTGGAGCCTGGCAGCGAGTACACGTCATACAATAGTGCTGAATTACTTTCGTATTACCAAGACAAATAGAGAAATTTACATTTTGTAGCATTTATTTTTCATTAGAAGGATAATACATCATTAATGGTTTTTACTTTTCTGCAATTTGTCTTTGAATGAACACAAAAGATAATTCAGCTACTTCCCATTGCTTGTCCCTCTGTCTATACACTGTACAGCTAAACAGCATGATAATACTCAGTGTGATACCAGTATGTGAGGGGTTAATATAAAACCATCTGCACTGAGGATTACAGTAAAACAATGTGCTGAAAACAACGTGCTCCCTTCTTTGACAGCTTCTCTAAGGAGCAATTTCTTGTTTACAGACAGATTTCTCCCCTTGTGCTCACGTCTAGGGACCGCAGCTTTCTGCCAGAGAGCTTAAACTCCTCATTAAAAAAGATGAGTTACTGGGTGATATTGGGACATATTGTATACACGTGTATGCAGCTGCACATACTGTACATAAACTGCATGTTTCATCTATGTGTGCACATTACACATATGGATATATTATGTATGTTGTGTGTGTGCACATATACACAAAATGTGTATCTGTATGAAAGTGTGTGTATAAGTGCTAGCATTCTGCATGTATGTATATGTCAGTGTGTGTTACATCTTTATGTATGACAGTGTGTGTGTATAATGCTAACATTCTGCATGTATGTATATGTCAGTGTGTGTTACATATTTATGTATGATAGTGTGTGTGTATAATGCTAACATTCTGCATGTATGTATATGTCAGTGTGTGTTACATCTTTATGTATGACAGTGTGTGTGTATAAGTGCTAACATTCTGCATGTATGTATATGTCAGTGTGTGCTACATCTTTATGTATGACAGTGTGTGTGTATAATGCTAACATTCTGCATGTATGTATATGTCAGTGTGTGTTACATCTTTATGTATGACAGTGTGTGTGTGTATAATGCTAACATTCTGCATGTATGTATATGTCAGTGTGTGTTACATCTTTATGTATGACAGTGTGTGTGTATAAGTGCTAACATTCTGCATGTATGTATATGTCAGTGTGTGTTACATCTTTATGTATGACAGTGTGTGTGTATAAGTGCTAACATTCTGCATGTATGTATATGTCAGTGTGTGTTACATCTTTATGTATGACAGTGTGTGTGTGTATAAGTACTAACATTCTGCATGTATGTATATGTCAGTGTGTGTTACATCTTTATGTATGACAGTGTGTGCATAAGTGCTAGCATTCTGCATGTATGTATATGTCAGTGTGTGTTACATCTTTATGTATGACAGTGTGAGTGTGTATAAGTGCTAACATTCTGCATGTATGTATATGTCAGTGTGTGTTACATCTTTATGTATGACAGTGTGTGTATGTATAAGTACTAACATTCTGCATGTATGTATATGTCATGTGTGTGTTACATCTTTATGTATGACAGTGTGTGTGTATAATGCTAACATTCTGCATGTATGTATATGTCAGTGTGTGCTACATCTTTATGTATGACAGTGTGTGTGTGTATAAGTGCTAACATTCTGCATGTATGTATATGTCAGTGTGTGTTACATCTTTATGTATGACAGTGTGTGTGTCTAATGCTAACATTCTGCATGTATGTATATGTCAGTGTGTGTTACATCTTTATGTATGACAGTGTGTGTGTATAATGCTAACATTCTGCATGTATGTATATGTCAGTGTGTGTTACATCTTTATGTATGACAGTGTGTGTGTGTATAATGCTAACATTCTGCATGTATGTATATGTCAGTGTGTGTTACATCTTTATGTATGACAGTGTGTGTGTGTATAAGTACTAACATTCTGCATGTATGTATATGTCAGTGTGTGTTACATATTTATGTATGATAGTGTGTGTGTATAATGCTAACATTCTGCATGTATGTATATGTCAGTGTGTGTTACATCTTTATGTATGACAGTGTGTGTGTATAAGTGCTAACATTCTGCATGTATGTATATGTCAGTGTGTGCTACATCTTTATGTATGACAGTGTGTGTGTATAATGCTAACATTCTGCATGTATGTATATGTCAGTGTGTGTTACATCTTTATGTATGACAGTGTGTGTGTATAAGTGCTAACATTCTGCATGTAAGACAGTGGAGGGCAGCATAGCCCAGAACGAACATAAGAATTAAGGCCCTTAGGAGTGAGCTGCTGGAAGTGGCAACAATGTTGCATTTGTGTGGGTGGGGATAGGGCTAACCTTTAAGAAGCCAAGCTACAGGCCCCAAATCCTCTTTCCAGCTTGTCTTCACAGCTTGCAGGATCACAGCATCTTCATTCTCTGGTTAAGCAGTCTGCTGCAGCATGGGCTGTTTTTTCAAAGTCTTCCAGAGCACCTGTGAAGAGTGATGTGTTGGAGGAGTTACTGATCGGAGTCCCACCATCTCCGGTGAGTCGTACCCCGATCTTTCCCCCCTTTTCTCTGTAATTTAATGGGGAAGTCAGGGAGGGATCTGGGTGCCCTATTGGTGTTTGACCTGGCACTCTCCAGTTAATAGATTATTTCCCAGGTAGGCCCATCTTCCCCCTCTCTCCCTCCCGGTCAGTTAGTGGTTGGGCCTGGGGGCCGGGTAACCTCTTCCCCCCCCCTTAATCATTTCCACATACCCCTGATGCGCGTCTCTAGGGTGGATCGTTGGCTGGAGTGAGTGTGAGCATTCATACTTACCTCCGCCATCGGTTACGGTGTCCACGAAGCCCAGGCCTGCAGTGGTCGCGCTCTTGCAGGGCTTGTGGCGGCGGTCCCCCTTTAGCGGTCGCGACTTCCGGCGGTTCTTCCCCTCCTCCTGGTCGTCGGATGGCTTCGGGCGAGTCTTCGGCCATGCGGGCGGCGGCATCCATCATTGACGGCGTCTCTTCCGGTCTCGGCGCTTCCGGTGACGTCACTTCCGGTGACGTCACTTCCGGAACCGGCCATTTGAGATCCGGTAGCCAAGCGGGTGGGATCGTCTCCTCATCCGGGGTCCCAGGTAAGAGAGGAGTGCCTGGGGGAGGGGACGAGGCCCGCTGGGGGGGGCGCGCAGCGAGGCTCAGTGGCTCTGCGCTCGCTGGCAGATAAATTGCTTGCAATGTCTGGGGAGTATGATGTGGAAAGCATGGGAGAATTTGCAGGCCAGAGGCTGTGGTTTCAGGCGCTGAGAAAGGGCATTTATGAGCAGGCCGCAGGCCTGACTGGGGGTTTCTTTTGTTTATCAACAGATTGTTTAGATAGTCAGCCTTTTCTTTGCAGTCAGTCAGTGGCGCAAGGCCTGACTGTTAGCGGCCAATTGAGGCCTAGCAGGAATTACGCCGTGTTATGTTGCGGTGCATGAGAGGCCCATCACATAGGGCACGCAGGAGTTCACCTGGGGTACCCCCTCCCCTGTGGGATGCATTTGGGGTAACAATTAACGTTTCGGCCAGGAAGGGCCCAGATGTTTTTCTCTTAGTTTCTGCTCAGCATGGAGATAGCACAGAACAGGGCTTCTCTAGTCAGGTGTAGTGGCGAATGCAGTGTCTGCATCACAAGAGAGTGGCATGTCTGAGTGTATGGAACGGTGTGTGGCGCATTGCGCAATGTTCTGGGCGAGGGGGACTAGATTCTACTGTGGCTGGGGGGGTCCTTGTCCTCTCCCCGTGGTACTCCTCTCTTGCATTTCTCATTTCAGGCCAAGGAGGAGCACAGCCGGGAGTAACCTTCAATCTCCTTGGATCCTTTGCCGTGCAGCGCCCCTGGGAGCTGGAGAGCATGGAATCGCAAGAAGTGGTGTATCTCATGGAGCCACAGAATGCTTGGGTGCCGATGCAGTACAGTCCAGGTGTTCGTGGCAAGGAAGAGTACAGCGCCCCTCTTGGAACTGGTGAGACCATTTTATCTTTCGGGCATAGGGGCTTTAGTTCATCTTCGGATGATTTTGGGTCTGAGTGAGTGATAGGTCCCTGGGGTCAGAGGCTAAAGAGCAGAAGGGAATGTATAAAATTGATGACGTGGGTAGTCAAGGTGCGTAAGGCCATGGGTCCTCCCCCTCTCCCCTTGTTTCTCTCGCTAGAACCCTGTGTTCATTGCAGACACCTCCTGCGCAGCGGGGGGTGGCTGTCCCTGGGGCGACAGATGGGCTTACAACGGCCATGTATGGGGTCGAGCACAAGCAGCCCTCATTAAGCCTTCTCGAGCATCTGAAGTCCAAATTTGTTAGACGCATTCAAGAGGGTAATGGCATAGGTTTGAACTTCTGGCCAAGGTCTATCACCGGGAAGAAATGGCGGTGTTACATCGCTAAACTTCCCGATCGGGCTCTGAATATCCTCAAATATCAAGATGCCATCTAAACCGTTTGCGAGCGGTTTCGGGAACGGGCATAGCGGGATTATGGCGTCGCGTTCAGCGATAGATGGTTGGTAATCCCCTCCTGAATTTGGCGACGTAGATTTGTGGTTAGGGGCATAGTTCGGGCCCGAAAAAGCCTTTTTTGCCTGGGCAGGTCTCTGCTGGGTCCCCTGGCAATTGCGCACCTTAGCGCTCTCAGCGGCGTTCCACAGGTATTTCCTGCGCAGTTCCAGAATAAGCTCTGCCCCAAAGGGCCGGCGTGTGTTTTGCCACGTGAGTAAGCACCGCGGGGTGGCCACTCCAGTTGGAGTGTAACAGATCCCACGATGCAGGCCGGTCGCGAGAGCAGCCTAGTTCCAGTTTCAAACCTTTCACTGCCGGAAAGGGTGGCCACCCCACTGAGGGTAGCCGCAATTGGTAGCCGTAATTCGGATAGGAGGGTGGCTGCCTTGCTAGGCGGCGTCCTCCTTCAGGGATTCATTATCCCCTTCAGCTTCGCGGTATAGGGTTTACGAAATCGGCATACTAATTTCCTAGAGTTGCGAGGAAAAGAGGGACAAGGAGATTGCTGTGGGCCGCAGGGCTGGCTCATTTGTGGAGATTACGATTCGAGGATTGGTTCCTCTCTCCTCTTGGCGTTGTTCCTAAGAAGGAGCCGGGTAACTCCCGGCTCATCCAGCACCTTACCTTCCCTAGAGGGAGGTCGGGCAGCAACGCTATTTCCCCTGAGCCAGTTCGGTTTACTAGCAGTCCTTTGATGACGCGTTATCACTGGTATGGAGGGCAAACCTGGTTGTGGTATCAGCATTTCGGATGCTTCCCATTCATCCCTCCTCCTTACACTCTGGGATGTTGGCGTGAGGGCAAGTATTTCGTGGACAAAAGCTTGCCTATGAGCTGTTCTATATCATGTGCTCATTTTGAAGCCTTCAGAGCTTCTTGCACTGGGCCATCTCAGTGATTGCTGTTTTTGATGGCCGGCACATTGCCTGGACGATGTCCAGCTGTTTGGATATGCTGGATACGCTGTGTGTGCTTTCCTGATGAAAGTGATTCGATTTTTGCTGGCCAGAATGGGTGTCCCTCTGGCGGAGGGTTAGACCCAGTGCCTTTGCACGTGCCTTACCTTTTTGGGTATCAAGATTGACTCTTCGTTAATGCAGTGTCCTTTGCTACAAGATATGATTGCCCGTATGGTTGGTAAGGTTCGGGAAATCGGGTCCTTTGTTGGTTCCATGAAGGATCTCCAGACCATGTTGGTTCTTCTGAATTTCGCCGGTAGGATTATTCCTATAAGCAGAAATTTTATTCGGCGGCTCAGAGGGCGTCGTGCGGCGAGCGGTCACAAGCGAGTGAGTTTTGTGTAATGGCAGAAATGTCGATGACTTGGCAGTATGGGGACAATTCTGGAACCATTTTTTAATGAGATCTGCTCATGGTCGAAGTTTGTTCCTTCCAACATGGTAATTCAGTTGTTACTGATGCGGCAGGGTCTCACGGGTGGGGGGCCTTCTTGTCCGGTCACTGGAGTGCCGTCCCATGGCCTCGGTCATGGGTTCTGAGGGGCTTGTTAAGAAGTTTAGCCTGTTAGAGCTCCCCCCCCCCATTATTATTGCCTTTGAGGTTTTGCGTGAGCAGCTAAGGGATCAGGAGGTTGTGTTCTGGATGGATAACAAGAGCGTCATGTTGCTGTTAACATGCTCTCGTGGGGATCTCCCACGGTAGTGCGGTACCCTCGCATGCTGGTGCTGAAGTGTCTGCACCCGGTGTACAGAATAGAATTGCTGATACACTCTTTCGTTTCAATGGAAAGCATTCTATGCGTTGGCTCCTCAGGCGGACATTAACGGAGTAGTTTGTTCCTATTATTTATGGCAGGTAGCGCCGGTGGGTGATCTTTGATTGCCATAATCTGTTCTTCGCTGGCCCTCTCTACTTGGACCGCTTAGGTGAAGCATTGGTCTAAATAGATCACCTTCTGTGATAGGACGAGTCGGCCATCTTGAGGTGTTGTCCAATGGGGTCTTTAGGGACGGATCAACGAGCTTAAAGGTAATGGGGTTTTTCTAGAGGGTAAGTCGGATCTCGGCTGACTGCCGTGTCCTTCTTCTGTAAATTTATGGCCTCTCGGCTCTTCAAGAACCTTCCTGGTCGGGCAGGTGTTGAGGGACTGGGGGGTGTATGGTGCCCAGAGCAAGGGATGTTAGGGAGCCCGTTACCATCAAGAGATTGGTTCCTGTGTTGAACCGTGCCTGTGGTGGGTTCTCATGATGACAAGGGTACCCGTTCTCCGCTGCCTTTGGGCTGGTTTTTTCACGGGGCACTTAGGGTGGTTCAAGCCCGGGGGTCTGTAGGCCTCCTCATGTCAAGAACGACGAGTTATCTGATCTAATTTTCCTCTCCAGATCAAAGACAGACCAAGAAGGGAAAGGAGGTGGACGTCTTAACCCTCCACGTGGGCTCATTTTGTTGCCCAGCCAGGTTGCTTAGGACCTATATGGACGCGATCCGGAGGGTCCATTACAATTTCTGTTTCACGAGGCCGGTTCCCTGTTGACCAGATTTCAATGCAGGAGAGGCCTGAGCTGGGCAGCATGGAAAGCGGGCCTTGACCCTAGGGTCATTGCCCCCACTCCTTCAGGGTTGGAGCGTCTACCCCTGCCGCGGGTTTGTGTTGGTCTGCCGACCACATTAGGGCGTTGGGGAGATGGAGGTCTAAGAGATCCATGTTGTATGTTAGGCCATTAACAATATGAATGTTTGTTTTCTCATGTTGCGATGTTCCCAGTTAACTGTTGTTTCTTTACAGGGCCAAGAGATGGTCCACTGAGACTGCTGATCGCGGGTCACTCCTACATTCACTGGGCGGAGCTGAGAGCGGTCGCGAGCCCTGACGGGCAACAACTGGGCCCCCCCCCCCCCATTGGGTCACTGTTAGGTGGCTAGGTCGTAGGGGTTTGAGTTGGAAGGATCTGCCTGGGTTGCTGCACGGGGCATTGCACAGGTGGGACAAACCCCAAGTTATGATCATTCACGCACGTGGTAGTGATATGGGGCTCCTGCCGTGCAAACTGCTCAGTGGGGTGATTCAGTCTGATTTGTACACTTTCCAGACATGGGTTCCAATGTTAAGGGGTGGTCCAATAGCATCCCCAGTATTGAGTGGCGCCATGTGCAGCCCACAGGGTGGCCTTTCAGGTCAGAAAGAAACTGAACAGGGAGGTTAGGATTTTGTCCTAGCGCAGTCAGTAGGGTTTGTTGTGGAACATGGGAACATCACAACGGCTGGGAGAAGCCTCTACAGGAGGGATGGGGTGCACCTCCCTCAGAGGGGCATCGACCTGTTCCTGGTTAATTTGAGGCGTGCTATATTATTATACCTATGTGGGTGGCGGCAAGAGCTGTGCCTGTGGGCTATCTCTTGTGGCGGTTTGTACCACGCCCCGGTTTGCCATTAGAGGTAGAGTGACGGCTGGCCCAGGGGGAGGGTAGTCTCTGCAGGCGCGCGCCTGGGGCACCTCCCCCCATTTGATGTTGCCGAGAACTCCCTAAGTCTGTGCGTGCAGCTAAGCTCCGCTTGTGTAGGCATTCACGGGCGTGGTCCAATTTCCTAGCGGGGGGTACTTACTCTCCTAGCTAGATTGCCGCCACCTGGTTTAAGGTTTGCTGAGTTGCTTCCAGCCGGTTCCTATGTTCTATAATAAATGCGGACCCTACGGGTCTTTATACCCACACCCTGTGTTTGTGTCATTATTCAAGTTATGTATTACCAAAGTCATTTATGGTAAAGTTAAGTTATAAGTTAAGTTATGTGTCAGTCAGTTTTATGACTGGTAAGTTATTACAGCAAGCCAGGAGGATAGGGCATTTAATTACTTAAGACAGTGGAGGGCAGCATAGCCCAGAACGAACATAAGAATTAAGGCCCTTAGGAGTGAGCTGCTGGAAGTGGCAACAATGTTGCATTTGTGTGGGTGGGGATAGGGCTAACCTTTAAGAAGCCAAGCTACAGGCCCCAAATCCTCTTTCCAGCTTGTCTTCACAGCTTCCCTCCCGCCCTCCCTTTCATTGGTAAGGCGGCAATCACTTAGGCTGGACATCACTAGGGTGTTTTTATCAGCAGGGTGTCTGAGGCAGGACGAGGGCTACGCGGCTCGCTTCCTTAAGCCCAAGGACGTTAATTTTTTGACTCCCCAGGTAGTGGCATGTACACGCGCCTAGTCACACCTGGTCCTACTGGTCTGGAGCTTTATAATATCACACCCTGGCTAGGCGGTTTGTACCACGCCCCGGTTTGCCATTAGAGGTAGAGTGACGGCTGGCCCAGGGGGAGGGTAGTCTCTGCAGGCGCGCGCCTGGGGCACCTCCCCCCATTTGATGTTGCCGAGAACTCCCTAAGTCTGTGCGTGCAGCTAAGCTCCGCTTGTGTAGGCATTCACGGGCGTGGTCCAATTTCCTAGCGGGGGGTACTTACTCTCCTAGCTAGATTGCCGCCACCTGGTTTAAGGTTTGCTGAGTTGCTTCCAGCCGGTTCCTATGTTCTATAATAAATGCGGACCCTACGGGTCTTTATACCCACACCCTGTGTTTGTGTCATTATTCAAGTTATGTATTACCAAAGTCATTTATGGTAAAGTTAAGTTATAAGTTAAGTTATGTGTCAGTCAGTTTTATGACTGGTAAGTTATTACAGCAAGCCAGGAGGATAGGGCATTTAATTACTTATGTATATGTCAGTGTGTGCTACATCTTTATGTATGACAGTGTGTGTGTATAATGCTAACATTCTGCATGTATGTATATGTCAGTGTGTGTTACATCTTTATGTATGACAGTGTGTGTGTGTATAATGCTAACATTCTGCATGTATGTATATGTCAGTGTGTGTTACATCTTTATGTATGACAGTGTGTGTGTATAAGTGCTAACATTCTGCATGTATGTATATGTCAGTGTGTGTTACATCTTTATGTATGACAGTGTG